>NC_055660.1:28553472-28853472 GCF_017976325.1 Chelmon rostratus | reverse complement strand
TCCTGGTTTCTGAGAGGCAACCAAAATTAGTGAACTAGCATAAATCTATAAAAAATAAACACACGTTCGTGCACACAGCAGTACCAAGCAGCATCAGACTTGGATGAAACTTATGGGATTTAGACCTGTGACTGCTGTGTCACAGCACTGTTGTGATGAATAGCCACCATATATTCTACCAACTGAACTACAGAAACATCATCATGACTGGAAGACCTGTCTGACAGTGTTTGACACTGTGACCAGTAAATGAATTTCAACCACTGAGAGCTTGCATTTCAATCAGCAGACGGGGTCACATACCTTGAAGACCTCAGAGAAGAAGCCCGAACCAATCTTCTCACAGAAGAAGTCGTCGATGCGGGCCAGACTGGACACGGCGCTCCTCAGGGCTCGGTAAGAGGACGGGCGGATCCGGTTGGGTGCGTGGATACTGTGGAGCGGCGGCTCGTCTGTGCCCTCCTCGGGATCACAGAAGCAGCACTCGGTGTGGTAGTCCATGGTGCCAGTGGACCACCACGCTCCAGATGCTCTGTTCTTTCCCACAGGGGAACCAAAATGTCTGTTACACCACAATAGTCCTGAGGCACGAGGTGATGGTGGCTCCCACCATCATGGTGTCAGAATGATCAAAGCCTCTTCTGTGGGGTATGTGGATGACCTACTGAGTCACAATATTGCAACCGGGATTGCATCTGCTTTCCAGATTCCACCCAGATATAGGCTGCAGTACACCTTGGGTCACACAAACAGAGAAGAAATAGGATCTATGTTTCTGCCAATATGTCCCTGAGCAAGACTCCAAGTTCCCGCCTGCTCCAGGTTTGCTTCTCTGTGCCTCACACTGGGCTCGGACATCTCAGGAAAAGTGAAAAAGCCTCAAAGTCACTTGAAATTGCGAGGTCGCTGCCACAGCGATTTAAGAATTCCTGCAGCCCCTGAACGTCGCCTCACCGTGCCGGTGCGTGAGGAGGCACGGTTCCCTCCGTCATCCCGTTAGGTTGGAGGCTGAGATGATGGATGCTGCACCTGCACGGCACCGGGAGAGAGCAGGAGGGCCGAGCAGTCAGCTGCCATAAAGGTTCCTGTGGAAGTATATAAGACTATTAGACTATTATTATAAGAAACAAGACAACGCAGCATCGCCGCCAGCGTTGCAGCTACAGCTACAAGAGAGGAACCGCAGTGGTATCGATGATACAGACGAAATATCACCACTGTCTAACACCAGCACACACATGCGCTGATTCTGTCGCATTTTGCCGATGGCGAGCCTCCTCTGTGGGCAGCCCCGGCCCGTCCGCCGCCTGTGTGCGGTGTGCGGCAGCCATGGCGCTAGCAGCCACTAGCTACAGGGAATCGCCGCTCGCTGGGCGATAAGCCATAACCTCCACTGGATAACATCGACCTACAGCTCAGCCGGGCTGTTAGCCTTGCAAATAATCACAGGCCTCATATAACCACATTTTTTATCTTTTATTTGTATTATTATTTTTACAATTCCCAATTGAAATCAATAATTTGACCGACGCTAGATGAAGCAGCGAATGTAACATCGGCGTTTCGAAATTCCATATTTCTCCCGGCCGATAAAAAATCCTCTCTGCTGTTAATAACGGGAGCTGTCAATGACAAGCGGGCTGTAGAGGCAGGCTTGACGGCTTACCTCTCTCCTCACGTCTTTCTGGATGGAAATGTCGATGCGCTCCGGGTGTTGGAGGTGAACCGTAGCCAGAAATATCACTCTGCCGCCCGGCGGTGTCTGCCGTTGATAATCCTGTCTGGATTCCTGCTCCGCGAGCCGCTTATTGGGACGACTACCATAGTGAATCAGCTTGTAGTCAAGGTAGCGGGCGTGACACAGATGACTTCCTGTTAGAAATTTCATAATAAAAGAGAACACGTATCTTGGGTACACTATGCATGTTCACAGTTCCGTATAGCCGTACCATACTTGAAAAAAAAAAAATAGTTTATCGCTTAAAAAGCTTACAAAGCTTTTCCAAGAAAAGATTGTCCAGATTCCAAATTATAGAGGCACAACCTTAAATACGGAACAAGTTAGTGTTTTGTGATACTGTTAAAGGTTTTTTTTTTAAGAGCCATAAATGACGGCTATGTTTTCAGTAATGATTAATACTCAAATACACACACATACACACACAAAATGTTATTCTTTTTTCCAGTGTAAATGTTTAACTGTTTGTGAATATTGAATGTTTTTGTCTGATAATGGCCATTTGAATATTGCAACTCTCAATATATCAACATTTTTACTTTGGGAACAATAAGATGAGTCTGAGGTGAATGTAATTTTTAAATAAGAACTGAGCAACTGAGAGAAATAAAATGAAATGACACAGACTAAATGAAATACATATACAAGTCTGGTTTATTGTGTTAATAACAACAAAAAATTGTAGTTTTTATAGTCTGCGACTACACCAAAAGGCACTTTTGTGCGATATCAAAAGTGCCTGCGATATGGTTTATGTGTGATATCAAAATGATATAAGAAGACATTTCAGTAGGATGTGACCAAGTAGATTTATTTCAGTTAATGACATCATACTTTTTAGAAAATTTATTTTTTCTTTTCATGGTTTATTTCTTTCCGTGTGATTATCTGGAGGACCGACTTTCACCTCGTTTACATTTATTGTACACAACCAGGACTCTTACTTCGAAGACAAATTAAAACTTCCTGTATGTTTTTCTCTAACTCTGTCGAGCTTGACACTTGGCACACATACGCCTGGGCTGGCTAAGCGGCTCTGATTGGAGCAGATGAGAAGGCAGAATCAAACCATGACAACCGATCTGGAATCAGTTTTTCTCTGCCTAGCCACGGGGTTGGAAGGGAGATTTGCAACAACAAAACCTATCCCAGACCAGCTGCTGAGTCGGAAGTAGAGCAATGTGACAATGACACATATTTTAATCTTGAAATAAATAAATAAGGTAAGAATTAAAAAAAGATCACTATAAAACACTGTAATATTAACAACAACAAAGGAGAATTTATTTTGAGAATGATTGAATGAAACAGACGAAAGATACAGCATCTTCCATGAGATTTCCTGTCGTTCCTCTTCCTCCTCCTGCTGTGTGCTACTGACATGAATTTCCTGTTCACGTTGGAGGAAGTGATGAGGGAACTGTGCACGCGCCCACGGGACAACACTGCTCACAGTGCAGCACCAGATTTTATCAAATCACTTTGGCCTGGATGAAGTCAAGCTTTCCTTTAAACAATGGGACAATGCTGCTGCCCTATCAAATAAATGCATATTCTCATGCAGTTTTATCACAGGAAATATATAAAATATGTTTGATGTAGCCATGTGATATCAGAAGAAAATGCAACTATAACTAAATATTCCAATGAAACAATATTTTCTGGCACAATAATAAAGGATTGAAAGCGATGTCAGTGTTGGTTGGTTTAAAGGCTGCGAGGATGAAGTTATGGTTTGGTTTCATCTGGAGGAGCAATACACCCTGTTTTTATGACCTCACTTTTTTATTGTCATAGTGCTTGTCATGATGGAGGATGCACGTGTAGAGATTCTTTGGTGAACATAAAAACTCAGATGGCTGAAACTGTAGAGAAAACAAAAACCGAGATACCACGATTCATTTATGTTTCAAGAAATGGAGTTTGTATTTATGCCACCGCTGATTTATTTGAATGCAAACATGAAGAGAGACATAGACAGATAAAAGACCAAAGACAATCAAATCTGAAATGTACAAATATTTACAAATGCTATTTGGAACATTATCCTGGTAACTGTCCCTCTGGTGTTTGATTTGATTCATGTGATTGGAAACATCAGATTTAAAGGCCTTTTTGAAGGTGTCTTTTTCCACCTCAGCGCACGTGGAAACTCATCAGCAACGAAAACACCATCGACAACAAACCTTTGTCAAATCCACAAATGTAGAGCTCATAAATCCAAAATCCACACAAGAAGCTGGTGAATCACACAAGATGATGTCATTCCAGAGCAGACACCGCTACATACATGTGCTGCGTTCACATCACGTGGGAAAATTGGGACAAGAAAAAAGGAGCGTTCTCACTTTCACTTTTGGAGCCATCCACACACCATGATAGAGGTTTCACTTGCTGACGATACGTTTTAGATACTGGAAAAACACAATCCATTCTGATGTGAGGGGATCAGATCATTGTGAGATAGCATCCGCTTCAGCTGGAGTGAATATTTCTTTCTTTCTCACAGCTCAGAAATACTGTTGTACCCATTGTCTGTCAAGACACCATCCGTGCCTCCTTTTCAAACAGAGGCTTTGTGTGGAAGCCTGTTTGTGCCAGGAAAACAAGTAACACACAAACAATAACAACAACATCAGTGAAAGTGGAAATGATGAGATGATATGTCAGAATTCTGGCTGTGACTGCTTCATGATTTTGACTTTGTATCAAAATTCATAGTGGGGCTGACACATTATGTCAGAATTTTGACATACATAGTCAGAGTTATGACTTAACACAAGTACTCCTATTTTCTATCGTCTCTCTTCTTACACCCTTTTTTTCCCTTTTCCTGGCAGAAATGCTGACAGGACTTGCAAATTAAACAACACAATAACAGTTTAGACTGTTCAGCCAGTGTAGTAGCAGAAAGCAGGAGCCAACCAACCTTTTACAAATGTACTCCATGATTGTTTTAGCAGCCTTTCAAAGTCTTAAACTTCCTCCCAGCTTAGCGTTTGTCAAAAAGACCTACATGTTTCATGGTGACTCGCTGTCATGGCTTACAGGGACACTGCAGTGTTCAAATACCCATACTGCTACACTACTTAGTACGCCAGGAAAAGATTTAGCATGTCCCAATAATATAGTACATCAAATGCAGTATGCCAAAATTACCAGGATGGCATCTGGTCACATTTTGCTGCACACAAGCCAGCACGCTTTTCTGGTGATTCACAGGCCCAATCCTCTGTGCAGTGGAAGATCACAGACAGATGACAGCTCATTGGCAGATGACAGCGGACAGCACATTTAAGTGTAAGTCCTACAAATGTTTCGCAACTCGTGTGTATAATTAATACATGAATATACTATTACTGCACAAAGCGTAAGAGATATATAAGTAAGAGGTTCAAAGTTCAAAGTACAATGTTATGACTCAGTAGTATATAAGTATGTATGTCCCAGTTGTATGCATGCTGCATGCACCAATACATAGTTTGTAAGGGAAGCTGCAGTTCATACTAAAATCAGAGAGAATTTGGAAGGTAGCCTTGAATAACAGAGCCATCATTACTGGTGTTAGTAACAGCCATGCTTTTGCTATTATGACCAGTCAAGTCTGCTGTGAAAAAGGCTTCAGTTAATAGAAGATCTGATGAATCAAAGTGTTTATTCATGAGTTGCTATTTATATACATACATATCACATATGTGCTATCTTTAAACGTGACAATGATCCACCTGTCTGCATCCACAGAATAATTCTATTTGGGGCTGGATGTGCACAGCATGTACTTTTATGATCTCTGACACTCTGAGAGCCCCTGAGCTGTCCTGAGTGAATACTGGACCAAGAAACGCTGGTAGACAAAGAAGTGAATTATGACTTATTATCAATTATGATGATTATGAGCATTACATCCAAGTTTAGCCACCCATAATGTAAATTAATAAATATAAGGCCAATGGGACAGGCGCTATTATTGCAATGAACCAATCAGCAATGTTTATTGAAACCTGTTCTCTGCCCTAACCAATCAGCGCCTGTTATACCACATTCGTCCTGATTGACCTCCGCACCTCTTTCCGCTTCTTTAAGTGAGGACTTCTTTACAATTTTGCCGACTACAAACTGCAAAGCTGAACCAAGCGGCCAAGAGTTAACACAGTTACACAGGAAGTTGCGCTGTATACCTTCATATTAAAAGTAGATGTATTCGGAACATAACAACATATGGGTTAGAAAACGCCCTCGTAGGGATAAAGAGCACACAAACATATTAAGAGATACGGCAAAATGTAGTTAATTACTTATAATACATTTAACAATGCAATAAAATACACACGGTGCATGGCATGTAATTATGAGCGGTTTTATTTTAACATCTGGCTAAACCAGAAGCGGTATTTCCGGCTACTTTGAGACTGTTTAACATCCATCTAGCTAGCATCGAGCATTCACATTGAGCTAACGGCTCCATCCATTGGCGTCGGTGTTTTCAGGAGTCAGTTATCGTCGTAGTTGTAGCGCCACGGTTAAATAGAAAATGGCTCTATTAACGCCGTTACTCGCTTTCCTGTACCACCTCCCGCAGGTGTATAAGTGGCTGCTGAAGCCGTACTATATAGCTTCGCTCTTCATGTCTATAGCCTTTCTAGCTGTTCGCAAGACGCCTGGTATCTGCGACCATCTGGCCACACAGCGAGAGGACGGCAACTCCTGCGACTTTGACTGGGTCCGTAGAAAATTCCAGAAAATCACAAATTGCTTTTCAAGAGTTGGTATCAACTAAAGTTGGCTAGCTAGCTGTTCAGTGAATGGACACATTTGTATGTCGTTAGACAGGCTGCCAGCAAGGGCCAGGTGACATTAGCTGTACGAGGCTATGGGGAGAGAATGACAGGCCAAACTACGGCCAAAATCCTGCTAATTTATACTGTTTTACTTATTGACAGAGATGTTCAAATCAGAAAATGTTATTTCCAAATCACCGCCATTCATTAAGGTAGCATTTTATATACGGCTTACATAGACTATGTAAATCGTCGTCTTTCTAAATACAGAAATAATTTGTAGGTCGTCGCATTTCGCCGTTCAGTATTAGTTTAGCCAGCTAACGTTAGCAAGATTTTTGACGTCCTTTAACATCAGTTAGGTGAAGTTGCAGAATTGCGAGGAGAATCCTTAATCGTTACAGGGGAGTATGCTGGTCAAGGTTTTTATAAAAACATAAACCAAATGGTGTGATGACTGCCGAATTTAACGTTAATATCCCAGCTAAACTTTTACGAGCGGTATGTCTCAAGCTCCTACACGTGAATCTATGTCGACAAGCAAATGTCTTAAAACTCTTGGATTTTTTGTGGAGTTTGTTGTGACATTTTTGCCATTCGAGAAGGTAGACTTTGACAGCAGCGGTGGCCTCTGTGATGCTCCAGTAGCTGCTGCAGAAGCCTGGAGACGAAGTATTCCGTCATTAACGTTGTAGCTCTTGGGAGGGGATGTTGTGGTATGCCCACCTGCTGAAACTGCAAACATCCTGCACCATGCACTGTAGGGTGTAGTTCATGTACGAAGTGATTTTATAATGAATAAATCAGCAGGAAGATACTGTGTTATCACCATTATTAGTTGACACTGTCTCCATGCTGTCTGTCCCCTGCTGGCTCATTATACAGTTGTGGTGTTACAAAGTGTCCACAGGTCTGGTTTTATGAGAAGTTCATGTGTGTATTGTGTTTAAAAGTACTGAGTAGTCTGACATCATGGTCTCCCATTGTGATCTAAATGCTCTTAAAGATGTCTCTCCACTCTGACGATAGTACAGTAATCTGTCTTGTTTGACCACAGTTAAGACATGTCTTGTTTGCGTTCTCAGAGAGAGGTGGAGATCCTCATGTTCCTCAGTGCCATTGTCATGATGAAGAACAGACGAGCGAGTGAGTAAATGCCTTCTTTTGTATTTTGTTCTGAATTAATTTTTTCTCAGCAGCAATATGGTGGTGTGCCATTGGATAACCTGATGCACGTGTGATAATGGTACACCCTCTAACCATGACCTACATAAAGTCAGTAGTTGCGTTTCCATTGCCCCTAGAAATGCGCAAATCCTAAATATCGCAATTAAAAACGGTAATGGAAACACCTAAATTTTGAAAATCCTCTCAAATATCGCAAAAACATTTTTACGCTCTCATGAGGTGGTTTTTCAGACGTGTCGATATTTAGGTGTATCGCAAAAGTGTAATGGAAACACTTTTTTCGCATTTACACGTCTCCGAGGTCAGCGGACTCCCCGTTTCAGGCCGGCCGCATGCAGTCAGATATAACGTCGTCAATTTTGTAGTGTTTGTATGTTTTCTGGATCTCAATAAGTAGCAGACAAAAACACAACAGCTGTTCCAGCTGTCATGCTGGCTGATCTGTTAAAGACAATCTGACAGCTGTAATCTCGTCCTGTGCGCACTTTGCAAAATCTAATCAGTTAGTTTTCATTAATCGTGAGATGAACTAACCTCAGCTATGTGGGAGACATGCGTGCACGCCATTAACTTTAATATTTACACATAATTGCTGATAGAAAATATGTTGAAAGGACACTTCAGTAATTCACAGTCCTGTATTCTGCTGCTGCTCCGCCGGCGCGAGCTGACGCTGTCAGAGCGAGCCTCGTGTAATAACAAAGTGATAAATAATAAGCCATTAAAATCAGTGATCACTCTAAGTCGACAGATCATTTCTTAATTTCATTTCTTTTGTGCATTAGAGTATGCACAATCCTACAAGGCCAGGAGTACGCATGTGCTTTTTAATTATAAGGCTTTGTGTTAAGTTTTACTGACGCACAGCACGCACACACATCTCGCGGGACGTCCAAGAACTTACGAGAATTTCGGCTGGTTCGCAAAACACTGTTCAATGGAAACATTTGCAAATCGCATTCGAACTTTGCTGAAATTTCAGAAATGTCACTTTTATTTTGCAACAACTCTAATAGAAATGCAACTGCTCATAAAGATAGTGAATCTTATGTGACAAGATGAAACCAATGCCCACAACCAAACATCATTCTTAAACTGTCAGATATCTGTCTTTCAGTGTCATCTTCTGCTTGGCAGGTTGTTTACTATAATAGCTGTTTTTTTTCAGTGGAAAATCATGAAATGAATAGAATTCTACAAGAAAGTCATTAAATTCAATGAATTGTCTTCCTCTAAGCTTACAATATTATATTTTACTGAATAAGAGCCATCGTTATATTTGGTTAGCACATACTGACAGTCTTGCATCTGCAATCATTAGCATCATTATTTCTTGCTAATTTAAATGTTTTACTGAATGAAATTTGTATCTGTTCATGTCAGTAACTGTGGAGCAGCATGTGGGCAACATCATCCTGTTCAGCAAAGTGGCAAATGTCATCCTGTTCTTCAGACTGGACATCAGGATGGGCCTGCTCTACCTGACACTCTGCATAGGTCAGTCCAACCTTCACTGTTGCATACGTACATCAGCTGACTCTTCAGTTTCCTGCTTGATGAATCTAAGAACAGAGTCCGGTTTGTCAGATGTGGCTTAAAGTCTGGTGACATGATATATTTTTCTTATTGTCAACAAATCCATTTAAAGACTGAAACCAACAATGAATGCATCCTGGTAACAAGTGATTTGTATGTATGCAGAGCTTCTCTTTTTCCTCTGTGCCACTATTAAACACTATTTAAAAGACATCAGTGAGCCACACTGTTGCACTGCCAGCAAGTGACAAGTTCCTTCATTACCATGAACACACACACTGGTGAAAATAGTCCCCTCCTGTTTGAGTAACGTTTTCTAAGAACTACAGTGAGCCACTGTTAGAGTAAATTACTGAACATTTAAAAAAAATAATGAGGAGTTTTAAAGATGGAAGCCACAGACAGTGAAGAGAAGTCAGAAATACTGAGGAATATTGTTGGCTGGGTCTGCATATGGGATTTTGTTTACAATACTAATCCAGGCTAACATGATGTTAACCACATAAAACGATCCTGTTAATTCTAGCCTGGTAACACCCAGATGCTCCTTTGGAGATGCTCAAAGGGCAACTTGACAGTAAAAGACATGAACATGCTGGCATTTAAGTAGAGATTTTATAAAATGTATTATCCAACTATAGTGTCCAACTATTTCTGATAAGTGCCAGTGGTGGCATCAGCCCCCAGATATCTGTATCCATCGGGCTCTAAGCTACAGTGAGCAGAGTCCTAACACACAGAGAAGAAAATGATGAAATGTTATCAATTAATCTGGTGATTACTGTTTCAAGTAACAGTTCAGTCTGTAAGGTGCCCACTGCAATTTTCTAGAACCCAAGGTGACATCTTTACATCACAACGACGGAAAACAAAGAAAACAAACATGTTTTATTTTCAAAGTGTGAAAAGAGTGTGAGGTATGTTTGCTCTAGAAATAACTTGGAAGATAAAACTATTAAATTTGTGTCAGTTCAGTAAATAAACTAATCGTTTCAGAACTAATTCTGCAAGTATTGTCACAGACAAAAACCTCATGTTTTCCTCTTCTGTTGCTTCTCAGTGTTTTTGATGACCTGTAAGCCTCCTCTTTACATGGGACCAGAGTACATCAAATACTTCAGCGACAAAACCATTGATGTGAGTAGAAGTGGTAGGATTTTTAATAGCAGCTTGTTCATGACAAAGATCTGTACAGTTCATTTTCAGTGATAAATCCAAATTGTTTGTGTGAGTCCAGGATGAGCTGGACAGGGACACTCGTGTGACGTGGATCGTTGAGTTTTTCGCCAACTGGTCTCCAGAGTGCCAGTCCTTTGCTTCCGTCTATGCTGATCTGTCTCTGAAGTAAGACTCCATCCACCCACCCAGTAGAAGTATTCAGTGCACTCATTAACAAGAACAAGAGAACTTTAAGTGCTTTGTGTTTCAGGTATAACTGTGCTGGCCTCAAGTTTGGCAAAGTGGACATCGGGCGTTATGGAGAGGTTTCCAAGAAGTAAGGCATTTGATTTCTTTGTTTTTTATTCTCTTTTGTCCTCAAGTGTCTTTGATTGATGTTTTTTTTTTTCATAGAGGACTAACTAGCAATGTGAACATGTCTCATTTGGATTGAATTCTGTTCTGTAGGTACAAGGTGTCCACATCTCCGCTGTCCAAACAGCTTCCCTCCTTGGTGTTGTTTCAGGGAGGGAAGGAGGTGATGCGGCGCCCCCAGGTGGACAAGAAGGGCAGAGCAGTGTCCTGGAGCTTCACTGAGGTCAGGCTGGACAGTAGATAAATGAATGTATATATCTGTCTACACACACACACACACACACACACACACACACACACACACACACAGTCCTGTCAGTTTTTAATGCAGTGCCTTCTGTCTGTTGCTGTTTTCAACAGCAGTTGAACTGTCAGTGACATTTTTCAGAGTGTAGTTTCTGCACCTTATTTAACATTTGATACTTAACTCTTCAACTGAATGCTTATTGTGGGTGGGAGGAAAAAAGATGGATTTGAACAATAATCATGATTCTCATCTTCTATGGTTTTCAATCAAATAACAAATCCCCCAAAATCCATTTTTTGTAATAATAACATTGCATTGGTGTATCTGAACTGCAAGGGCACAACAGAGCACCTGGACAGTGTACAGTGCACACATTCTAGCATTATCTTGCATTTTAACTGTTTGGATTTAATAACTTCATTGCAGAGCGAAACAACAAAGACCAAACGAGACAGCTAACCAACACATTCAAAACAGCAGAGCACTCCGCCTTTTGTGTTATGTTATCTTGTCTCTGCGTTGTATTCAATTAAATATAGTAGAAAAGGAACTGCACATCATTGCATTCTGTTTTTATTTACATTGTACACAGCATCCCAACTCTTTTGGAACAGGGTTGTAGCCTAAAGTTACAAAAGTGGCTTGACTGAAATCAGAAACCAGCCCAAGAATCTGTGTTCAATGCCAACGTTTAATGCTCAGTACTGTGGACACATTATGGTCAGTTATAACAGGTATACAGGCTTTACACCAAGCGCCATTGAACAGTTATTTTGGAAGAGTCTTTCTGTCTGCACAGTGTCACCAAAGCCAGAGATTCAGTTTACACTTGTAGAAAATGAAATGACTGCTTTAGAGCAGTTTACAGCCACTGGTTATAGGACAACTCTGAGTTCACTTCTTGCTTTAAGTAACTTTTGTGTTGCACCTCAAATCAGCATTTAATTTTTTTTGTATTGTCATAATCATTCCATATCAACTTTTAGATCTTCTATATAAATTAAATATCCTTTGATAAGCTGGAGACTGAATCCATTTCATCTGTGTATCAGATGAGCTACAGGGGTCCAGCTTCGGCTTATCAGGCATCAGCAGCTCAACCTCTCAGATCTGGGTTTCCATTTAAGGAGAAAGAATGTAGCAGTCAGTCTTACAGTATGTGTTTTATCTGGCAAAGGGTCTACACACAGACGAAAACACTGACACACATGTACACTCCCCCCAGCTCACATGGATTTATACACTACCATGCCCCACACACACAAACACCTACACTGTGCTCTATAAATAAACTGTCCACTCTGACTCCGACCACACGTGTGACTAAACCAGCCTAAATGAAGGTTTGACTTGTTGCCTGGACAATTTCAACGTCCTTGGACTCTTGGCTTAAGACCTCTTGTTTCATTAGGACACCATTCGTTGAACACACCTGCGGCTGCAATGCAGGGACTGATTTTTCTGCTGCATCAATGCAACATAGTGCAAACACTTAACATGGTTGGGTCATTGTAGGTTTCTGAAAGCTGACTTCAGGAATGGTAATCCATGCCAAATGCTGAATGGTTTTGATTTTCTTGAATTTAAACTTTCAAATAAACTCAGATCAGCAACATCTCTGTCACTTGTCACCAGGAGAACATCATCCGAGAGTTCAACCTGAACGAACTCTACCAGAAATCCAAGAAGCTCAACAAGACCAAAGGGGACAAGGTCAGCCAGTCCCAGTTCCCACCGGTCCCTGAGGAGGAGGAGCCCGAGCAGCAAGAGGCCGCCACCCAGGGCCAGGAGTCTGAATCCAAGAAGGACAAATAGGATGGTTTGTGTCACTCTTTGGACTTCTGGATAGAGCTTGTGGCTCTTCTTCCCTCTCCTCTTCAGTGTTTTTTCTTTTTTCTTTTTTTTTTTTTTGAGCTCATGAATCAGAACAGGACTGGTGTCACTGTGGATCATAGTGTCCCTCCATCCCCCGTGAAAGAAAAACGAGAGAAAAAGTCCAGGCTTCATAGTTAGTTTGTGTTTTTAAGGCCACATGCGAGTGCCTGGACTTTTTTTTTCAGCCATAAGAAGTAAACTCGCCACAGTACCATTTAACACTAAAACTCCTTAAACCCAAACATGTGACACTGGTGCAGCTACAGTGACTTCAGTCTGTCCCTTTATTAAATAACAAAAAGATCAAATATACGCTTAAGAGGAGCAGCAGACTGGGATACAGCAAACCAGCTTCTGAAGGGGGTCATCATGTTAAAACACGGTCCAATATATGAGTGTAAGGTCTGGAAATAAGACCCCGTGCACTGCATTATGAGAGTCTACACCACTTTTCTGATGGGTAAAGCTGTGAGATTGAGTGGCGTCTAATTTAGGAGAGTTCTTACTAATGAACACTGAATGTGATGCTAGATTTTATTTTTAATCATTCTATGATTAACTGCTTATTCATGTAAACTAAGTTGTAACTGGGCGGCACACAGCAGGTAGGCTGACATAGATTCATTTGCAGTGTTCAACAGTACATTCAGGTTTGTGGTGGTTTTGGCTGGATGACAGATGTCATACTTCAGCACATCTGCATGAGTCGGGTGGTGTTACTCAAGTTTGCTAACAGTTGGACAGCGTCTCTGTTCATTCCTGTGGACTTGATTTCGTGCTGTCATTCAAGTTTTTCTGACCCAACATTCCTTCGGTTTCCTCTTATTTTATTTCCACAGGTCCCAACTGTCCTTTGTTTGTTGCTTTTTTTATTTTGTGAACTTGCCTCTCAAACAGAGATGAACCTGACGGTCTTCAGCTCTCTGTTAGCGCGTCATGTTTCCTGCGTTCATGCTGTCATGGCTAACTTGCGAGACATTTTCTTATTGGGAAACTCCATCAGGTTTATACTGATTAGGTCACAGTGTTTTTTGACTACATACATTCTTCTGTTATCAATAAAGCGAACAGTATTTTTATGTTTTTGGAAGCAAGCAGTGCTCGAGCTTCAGCATTCACTGGAACTCTGTATTTCACAGGTTCTCAACCTTTTCTGGCCAGGCACCCAACAATGTCAATGCTTTGTCAATTTAAACATGGAGGAGTCTTCATATTGATTCTTTCAGATGGGGAAACACTGAGCATTTTCATTAATCCTGTACATTGTGTCAACTCACAGTGTACGACAAAACGGGACACTTCAGGCATGACCCCCCTGACACTGCACCTCAAACAACAACCCATCCGTCAGATCAAACTCAAATGTCAATTTTGAGTGTCCTACCGAATTTAGGTTTTATATGTCTTTGCAGCATTCACTGATCGCAGC
This sequence comes from Chelmon rostratus, assembly GCF_017976325.1. Taxonomy (NCBI): domain Eukaryota; kingdom Metazoa; phylum Chordata; class Actinopteri; order Chaetodontiformes; family Chaetodontidae; genus Chelmon; species Chelmon rostratus. The sequence continues at coordinate 28,839,148 of NC_055660.1, read as the reverse complement.
AGCTACTGTAATCTGAACCCAAACTGTTTCCTAGCAAAGTAATTCTGAAACAGTTGAAATGGAAAAGGTCTGTTGAATGATGATATTTTCCATTTTGAGGCCACACTAGCAGTGTGGTTCTAGGCAGAATCATTGGGTCAGTCTGTCTACCTCTTTGTTCCAGACTGCATACTGTACTTTGGTTTCTGACCAAATACCCGCAGAACTATTGACATTCCTTCTGCCTCAGCTGTACTTTCTATTCATAATTTGTACGTTACCACGGTAACACACAAAACCGAGACGGTGCACAAGGTAAATATTATACCTGCTAAACATTAGCATGTTAGCATTGCCACTGTTAGCATGTTAGCATGCTGACTTTAGCATTTCGCTCAAAACACTGCTTGCAGCTAAGTACAACCAGAGCTGCTAGCATGGTTGTATAATCTAGTCTTGGTTTAATTTCTTTTCTGTCACAGAAACTATCAAATGATTATTGATAAATCGGTCAGAAATCATCAATGGCCCGTCTTCATATCAAGTGATCCCACCTTGGATCCTGACTCTGGGGCTGAGAAACTGGGTGATCGTGGTCGCCGGCAGAGCTCACCTGAAATGTTCCAACATGACATTGGTACCTGTGACTGTCATTAACTGGATATTGAAGACTTTGCACTGTATGGATCCATGAAGCTTATCGCAGCCTTTGCATTTCCTTGTTTCCATTCAGATTTTAATGTCGTGTTTGCTAATCAAACGATGTCAAACACGTGTCCTGTGTATTCTTGCTGAACGCTGGACAAACCCTGGATTCTGTAAAGGTGTGATTAGCTTGATGATGAACTGAGAGCATGTTTGCAGCTTCAAACTGAAGTCTGGTCCTAATGAGATGAGAGGACATTCCATGATTGTCTGAGACATCCACACATCCACTTTGTTTTTATTTATTTATTATTTAGATTTTTTATGAATTGCTTTTACATTTTTAATGATCAGAAAGGCTGTTTTCTTCTGGTCTAAAACAAGAGTTTTAGAGGCTATTGATTTTTTTTCCTGATTCTTGATAACATTCCTCATTATGATTTTGCCCCCCCTCCGGCAGTAAACTGTAAACATATGCATCCATAAACTGTTTAGATTTTCTTTTTGAAGACACTGTGAGTTTATTCCTTAATGATTATTTTAATGACTAAAACTGATTTTCTTATGTATTGTTATGTATTAGTTATTTTGAAATTGATTTGACCTTTTGTCATATTGCATTTCTTTGAGCAGCATTCCGAGGCTTCTATGTGTATTTGCAGTCCAATGAATGGAGAAGAAACACCTCAGAGGTCTGGCCTGTTTTGTTATTCATGCAATAAAGCAATGTGCACATGGTGCGTTTCAGTGCAGCCTTCATTCTTCAGACACGTGCAAACCTTTAGTGTGTCTCATTCCCACATTACACTCAGATGGGTTTGATATGGTTACACAGTGGGCACTGTATATACGTACACTCTTAATGTGTAACCATATACTGTACTAACAGTAAGAAGTGTTACCATTAAAAGACACTGTAATGGTTTGTAGAGCTGAGGGGGACAGTCTGGTTGTACTTCTCTGCAGATGTATCACTAGGAGTGACCACTCTCACACCACACATTCATTTGATCCACCCTTCATGTAAGAATATTGATTGATGCAGCTTCAAAGCCCCCATATGTTGAGCTTGAAAATATCCTTTCCTTTGGTGCCCTTTAGTGGTCATACCGAAAAGTGCACCGTGGGAGACGGCAATGCATAAATCTGACCCCAGGACAGTAAGGTGAAGGGATAGAAAACTAAACCAACAGCACCCATTTCCACTGCGGCTGCTTCAGCTAAAACGTAAAACCATCAGAATGATTTAGTTTGGCAGTTTTCCGTAGCTTCAGCAGTCCAGTTATCATTGTGCTGGGCTGGTGCCAGAAGTGTCAGAAGACTAACTCTAATCTGCATTGCTGCATATAACAAGAGCGACATCTATAGATACAGATATTATTACAGTCAGGACAACGCCATTCACTGGGATCAATAAAGGTCATCTTACCTTATCAAAGTGCTGAACATAAAAAAGAAAAAAAAAACACTGAGCCAGATAGCTTAAGTCTGACGGTGAACCTGTGGTGCAGAAGTCTGATTTTCTGATGGTCCCAGAGAAAAGAGCCACTACACTCCACCTGTTTGTTTTAAGTTTATTATCAATCCTCCAGCCCTGCACCACATTCTCTACATCCATCCATCCACCCACAAACACACACACCACACACACACACACACATTACGCTGTACAGTACACGTATTTGTCATTTCTTTGATTTCTGTTTCCCAGGCCCGTCCTAATCAAACACACACCAACAGCCCAGAGTGTTCACGTCCAACCTGTGCTGCTGAAAGAAGACGGCTTCAATTACAGCGACATGAAAAACAGCTGAAATGGAATACGTAATCATTGATCAGACACAGCTTTCTCTTCCTGTTCCCTTCCCTGACGATACATCATGTGTGCTTCAGCAGAACGTGTTTTATCATTTCCAGTAATAAATCATGTGTGCCTGTGTTTTCCTGTGTGTAGCCTCGACCGGTCACAGGAGGAAAACCTGAAGGTGACACTCAGACATACTTAGTGTACGTCCGTTACGTCTGCCCTTACAAAGTGATGGCAACAACCTGCAGCTGAACACGTCCTGCAATCTGTTGCACCGCTCAGCTGGTTTTGGGACAGCTTTTCAGTTTTTTGCGCTGGTTCAGAGAGAGAGAAAAAAACAAACGTAGGTGTAACTGCACTAAAAGCAGAAGTGAAAGAAGACTGCTTTAGTGCACGCTGCTCTCTTACTGTGCAGCTGAAGCCAAGTTTAATTGGCGCAACAAATTGCTGGACTTCATCTCATGAAACTGAATTCAGAAACATTTGGGAAATTAAAAAAAAAGTTCAGTTTGCTGCCCTTACTCCAAAGAGACAGTCAAGCTGTTTACATGGCTGCTGAGAATGAATATTCCACTTATATTCCATTTTACATGAAGCTGTGAACGAGCACAGCCTCCTTCTTTCAGTCCTTCAACCACCTTCTTGAAAAGGTTGGCGTTGTGATATTTGCATATATCCAAAAACTTGTTAAAATCCAAGTCTTCCATAATGTTTAAACGTTTCTTTTCAGCATGTATCTGTACCACAGTTGCAAACTGTTGGCTAGTTGCCTTGTGTACAATGCACAAAGCTGACTCTCTGTCGTGTGTCGCAGACTGAGACGCACAGTCTGACTGCACTGTACACATGTTTAAAGAATGACATAAACATATCTCACACAGCTGCTCCTAATGTCCAATATACTGTTTACATGATCCGAATCAAATTCACAATGGTGTCATATTGGGAATAATGGTGGATTATGAGTGTGCATGTAAACATAGTCAATGCTAGTTCATGTTCAGCAGGGAAAAGGAGGAGTCAGTGCACGGTTTTACAGGTGGCCACTACATCATTGCTACTTTAGCAACATTTTTTAAGCATTTAACACATTTTCTGAGACAGAGACCCACCTATAAATGTTTCTTTCACCTATGATTTAACTTTACATCAATTCCCATGGCACACATAACTTTGATTCAAAAATACAAAAAGTAAATTTGTGTAAGCTTCTTTAATTGCATCTGGAGCACCTTCATCCATGAATGAAGTTAAATTTACATTAATTTGGAGACCAGAAGGAATTTCACCCGTCTAGTCTACAGTACACTAGCAAAGTGTCGTCGGGCCACTGAGGAGGAAAAAAATACAGCTTCAGAATAAAGTCAAAATATTTTAGAATGAAAAATAACTGTACAGTATAAAGAGTCGAGAAATGCTAAAACAGACGTGATCGAATGTTCTTCGTCTGATCATAACACACATGTTGTGGTCCAAATAGAACCTTTTATTAGAATTTTCGAGGCAATTGCTCAAGGAATTAATTATTCTTACGACCTCTTTATGACTCGGCTGTTCAAATATTATAATTTTATTTTTTTTATTACTATTCCTCATAAATTGATTTTAGAAAATTGACTTTATTCTCACATTACATTATTTTCCTATATATTACGAAATCTCTTCTCTTTTCTTTAAGAGTGGCCCTAATAATCTAGTTTATTTTACTCAAGTTTTCTGGCTAACGACTAACTGAAGTCATTTACTGAAGATGCAATCTGACTGTAAGACCATCTTATAAATATGGGATCTGGTTTGACACATCCCAGTCCTGGTTCTTCAGATGTGATCTTAGAAAAAAGGACATTTAGGACATTGCAACTCAGATTCTGTTCAGAGATCTGTGCGACTGTGGAGCTTCAAGCAAAACCAATCAGAAGGGCTCTTTTCATCATGATTCTGAAGCTGACAACACAACCCCTCCTTTGAGTCAATATTAAAAACTCTTCATTTATCAATAGCTATATTTCCATATAAATTCATATAAAACAATTTCAAATTAAATAGGTGACATTAAAAAAACACTTGAATTTTCAAGGCAATTGCTCAAGGAATTCATTTTCTAGAAAAATCTGCCTTGTCTTAAGGACCCCATTAACAACAAAAGGCCAAAATATTATTTCCTTGTTCACTTTAGTTTCCTCACTTCCTGTTTGTTCAAACAGACGACATGGTCTACAGCCAAACACAGTGGCCTATAGTGGCTAGTAGTAATAGTAGTGCATGCTGCAGTCCAGTATGAATGCCACTTTTTAAAAAAAGAAACCCACATTTAAAATCACATCATCCTGTACAAACATGGAATCATATTCACATCTAGGAAGAAATCAACAAATGAATCAAAGAAACAGGGAATCAGCATTTGTTTTGTTTTGTTGTTGTTTTTTTTTTCAATGTCACATTTTTCATCCCTTCGTCAAAAGGCAAGTCAATTCACGTAGCAACGTGGTTCAGAAAGTTCATGTGTGACATTCCTTCCAGCCACTGGTAGATTGTCACAAGTCCATAATAGATCCTGCTAACTGCTTGATTGCTGACCTCCTTTCAGGTCGTGTTGTGCATTTCCAGGACCGACTGGAAGGCTGCGACTGAGACGACAGTGACAACAGGTTACAGGGATTCTGCCTGGGCTGCAATACTGACTCCATGCAACACAAACACCATTTACGTATATTCTTGGTCCAATGCAATCACAACACCCTCCGTTTGGTGGAGGCTTTTATAAAAAGAAGGGTTTAACTGACAACTATAGCCATAACTTGCATTAAGAACTTGCTATGACTTAATCTGATATGACTTGTTTCGACTGGTCACATGTTTAGTTAGCACTAAACTGGTCGTCTATAAGAGGCCTTCATCTTTAAATGGATCCTACTTAGGTTTTGCACCGAGTGTGCATGAATGCATTCATTATTACTATCATCATCATCATCGTGGGGTTTTGTGTTCAGTTATGTTCTGAATGTGAGTGTGAAAATGGTGAAATGTTAAAATCTTCAACTTTTCCACCAAAGTCACTGATATGACCCTTCATAAACCTACAGTCGTCAAACCCTCGTCCAGAGCATACTGGTGGCTCCAGCTGGGACCAGGCTCTTCACCCTGGCAGTGGTAATGCCTTGCGCTGCTATACTTATATATATATATATACTGTAACACCCAGACCCGACCATGCTAGTGCTTCATGCTACCAACTGAGCTATTGTGAGGCTAAAACCCACAAAAAAGAGCCACATCATGGTTCCTGTTTGGTCCTGTGAGATCCAAAAAAGAAAAAAAAAAGTCTTTTATAGCCCAGTGTCAACAGGTCCTGGCTTACATCAGTCCAGGTCTTACTGTCATTTTTACAGCACAGTCACAAAGGTGGATGTCTGGAGGCAGGACAGGACAGTCCAGGACAGTTTAGCTCCTCAGTCAATCAGCAAGTGATGAGTGAGATCTGGACTAAATATTTCAACTCATCCTCAGAGGTCCACAGTAGGTCCACGGTAGGTCCACAGTAGGTCCACAGTAGGTCAGTGGTTTCTTGTGTTATGAAAAACCCCACTCGCTCCCTCAGAGGCAGACAGAGACAGCTGTATCTCCTCTTCGTCACATTAGTCCTCGAGCTAGAGGCTGGCTGCCACTCAGACAGAAATCTCATAGGTGGTGCCCCCGACGCCTGTCACCTTCTTCACCCCGCCACCCTGGTGCTTATGGGCGGGGCTCTGCATCAATGCCGAGCTGGGATAGGCCACTCCGGGCCGGGCAGACACGCTGACGGGGTGAGAGGGAGAGGAAGGGGCAGAGCAGGAGGGGGTGGAGGAGAAGTGCTGGTCCCCAGTGGTCCGACTCAGAGGCTTCATCTGGATCAGCTCATCCCTGAGTTTAGTAAGAGACAAGGACAGAAAAGAAATCAGTGTGACAGTTCAGGACAGGAAGTCCGAAGTTGATCTGAAGAAGAGATGGAGGCCTCAGTGTTTTTTACCCCGTCATTTCAAAAAAGCTGACTCACTCCCACAACACACGACACAAACTACATTTAAGGTGCATCTGAGGTGCCTTTTAGTTCAGGCCCAGTTTGTTCATTACTCTTTTTACAAACAAACCAAGAGGAGTAAACATGAAGTCATACAGACTGACTGGACCCACGTGGTGGTGTCAAGCTGCAGGTCATTCTGCACTCAAATGCCTCTTCTGTGTATATCGATATTTTCTGGTGTCACAAAGAGCTCGGTATAAAATGATTTTAGATGATATGAAAAGTGACAAACAGGTAGCAGGGTTTCTGCAGGGTTCCTTTTCAAACCACTTTAAATACAATTTAAGACCCGGTTCACCATTATACCATTTCAAAGTATGAGCCCTAACAAACGCGACACACACACACAGGGCAAGAAGAAGTCTACAACAAGTGTTTACAAGCGGTGATACTTGCTAAAGGGTACGTGATGTTATGTATGTAAGAACTGATCACACAGGGAGCCCAAACCGATGCTTCTGGCTTTTTTTGTTATTTTGAAAAGGAAAAAGACGGAAATAAACAAGTAATCCTGTTTACTCATTCAGTTACTCACATTAGCAAACATTTTGACCAAGGGTACCCAAACTTATGCCACTGTGTATATATGCGTGTTTGATGGTGAATTACATGTGTCTCGCTCAAATGTTGCAGTTCCAAATGGGGTTATGTTTCTTTGTACTGCAGTAGTGGTCATGCAATGCTGAAGCTTGTTGGTGAAGAAGCTTTTATCTCAGTATGGAGGTTAACACATTCATATTGGACTAATGGTCGATTAGAAATGTTTGCTATGATCATTAACAGATTTTTCACTGCTTAAGCTGAGATCTCTGACACAAGAAGCAATCACACTGTAAACAGTCACAATGAAGAAACACGATCAGACATTCCTGTGAAGCACAGCAGCAAAACTAAATCCATGCAGTTGAGGAATAACTGCAGAAAACAGTGAGCAGGATGGAAAAGCAACAGCGATGTTGGACGGGACAGAAACACACATTAACATGTCAGAGGGTGAAATAGTTTGTCTGCTGTCATGCAAAAGTTTGACTGTGCCTCTGCGAAACTGAAACGAGAAGAGCTGATCCGACACAAGACCACGGTGCAAAAATGTTGAATCTGTTACTGTTGTTCATTCCTGGGGAGAAACACTCACAGTTCCATGTATTTGTACTCAGTCACAATGAAAAGTCTCTCTAATATCATCATCTCGGATATGTGTAATAGTCAGATATACAACCCTGATTCCAAAAAAGTACAGGCACACTGTGTAGAAACTGAATAAAAAGAGAATGAAATCATCAGCAAACAAGCTGTTAACTAACAACAGTATTACAAAGTGTTCCTGAGTCCACTTAGTAACATCCATTATCCAATTATGTGTTCACAAAGAACACATCACTGTGAATCATGATACTATCAGCTGTTACCAATCTACCCGTTCAGAATAAGATTATACTTACAAAATCAATATAAAACATTAAATACACTGTCTCTGCACTGTTTCCTCTTTATTATATGACAAAAATAATTAGAAAATTATCATTATTTTCTTTTATTTATGTTTTACACAGCATCCTGATGTTTTTGGAATTGGGGTTGTTAGTGCCTCTTTATACAAATGTTTGAGGCAATGAGAAATTGTGGATATCAGTTCACATCTTGAATGTTTTCATTCACATTACTATCAGTTCTACTGCTGCTACCGTTTTACACACCCTGAATTTTAAGTTTTGTGCATCATAAATTGTTACTACTAAAGTAAACTGCCTGTTGAACATGTTAATGACATGAACTCCTCCCTGTGTCTATTCTTTCTGTTACTCTGCTGTATCATGTTGAAAGGTTACAGTGAACAGAACCCCTGTGGTTTCATTTAACATGATTTTTGTTCCTTTTATATGCGCACACATTTCATGTAGTGCATGTGGATACAGATTGTCTGTGGAAGGCTGGTACTAATGAATGCACTGACCAAACAGAAGGTGGTGGTAATGCAGAGGACGAGAACAAACAGGCAGACCGCAACAACACATACACAGAACAGTGAGAAACCTCACAGACAAATGAAAGACAAGCAAAGGGAAGAGAAGGAGGAACTCACAGGAAATCTGGCAGGAGGAGGAGGAGGAGAGAGGGGAAGAGGAGGAGGAGCAGGAGGAGCAGTCAATCAGGTAGTCAGGTTTTCAGGCGGCGATTCAGGCGTTTTTTCATAGTTAGCAGCAAACCAATTGTCCTGACAAAAGGCGAAACTCATACTCACTTCGGCGCTTGTATTCCTCCTCCTCCCATCCCTCCACCTCCTCCTCCTACCCCCGCTGCATTCGCTCCGGCTGACGCGGAGGCCTTTCGGACCAGTCGGTACTGCATTTCTGCAGCGGCAGCACTCGAGTAAGAGAGCGACTTGCCCAGAGGCGGGGGGTGCGGGGAGCGGGGAGGGTGGGTTGTGGAGGTGGTGGAGGAGCCCAGAGGGGTGTCCGTTGAGCGGGTGCGGTAGGGATAAGCGTGGTGGGGTGGTGCGTGAGGGACAGCGAAGCGAGGAGGGCGGGAGGCAGAGGAAGAGGAGGAAGAGTGGTGGTGATGATGGGAGTGGTGGTGGTGGTGATGGTGGTGGTGGTGGTGGTGGTGTGGGGGAGGCGGGGCTGAAGAGGACGGGGGAGCCGAGGCCTGATTGGCAGGTAGGGGGGGAGCGCCGGGATGGGGCTCGCCCAGCAGACACTCCCTCTCTGGAGGAGGGGGTGGGGAGGAGGACGTGGAAGAGGAGGAGCGATGGAGGAAGGAGGGGTGGTGGTGGTGGGAGGAGCGGTGGTGGTGATGGGGCGAGGACTGAGAGTGCATCTCAGTAACTCTTTGTTGTGATGAGAGGAAGGGGGAACTGTAGCCGCCTGCTGCCGGTGTACAGGGTCTACCGGAGGAAACCTCAGGGGCCGCCGAACCTGACGGCACGCCTTTGTCGAAATCGTCACCACCTGCCAGTAAGCTGTCATATGACAGGCTCCCGTTGCGGGACGGGTGGTGAGACGGGGGTGTCTGATTGGCTAAGCTTTTGAAGCTGGCGGAGGTGGTGGTTGCCTCGGAGACGTGGGCAGCACCTGCTGAGGTGTGCGTGGAGCTGGAAGATCGTGACGGCACTCCTGATAGGACGGTGGGGTCAGAGAAGGAGGGATACGAACGTCCGCCGAGGGAGTAGCCAGGGATGCCCCCTCCTCCCACCTCTCTTCCTCCCTCCCTCCTCTCCCCACCTCCTCCCCCTCCCACTCTGTCAGATGCAGTGTCCCTCCGGTCCAGGCTGGGCTGGGAGCGGAAACCAGGCTGCTGGCTGGCCTGGAGGAGAGATGAGGTGGAGGAGGAGGAGTCCCTGGCACTGCCAACACTCTCCCCTCGACTTAACTGGAGGAGGCAGGAGGAGGAGGAGGAGGAGGAGGAGGAGGAGGACAAAGAGGAGGGAAGGTAGAGGAGAGGAGGCAGAAGGAGGGGGAAAGAAACAAGAAGCTGAGCAAATAAGAGTAGAGAGCTATGTGGGAGTTTAACCATGAATTTGTGCTGCACTGAAACTCCCTCTGGGTTTGACATCCTGACACAACACCTCAACATGCTTCCTGTAGAACTAGTTTCTGTATAGGTCACTACTGACTCTGCTGGGCTTTTTTTTTTTTTTTTTTTTTTTTTTTTTTTTTAAGATATTCCGTATGTTTACTTTGAGAATATCACAACACAATACTAATATGGAGGAATACCAGAAGCCTTAAACATGGAGAAATGAAGACTCTGCACACTTAGGTTCAATGTAAGTATTTCATGAGGTCCAAGCTTTCTGTCACTGGACCTTCATCAAACTGTGTTTGTATCAATAAATAAATCTGAAAAAAGGTTTGTCTCTGTCCCTTTCCATAATGTTGTCAGACACTTATTGTAACAATCTGAGACTGTCAAAAACAAACCTTTAGTGGATGTACATTGACAGTGCATAAATGCTGAGAGGCTTACATCGCAGCAAGTTTCGCAGCTGACGGCTGCAGCGCTCTTCTTCAATACCAAAAAAACTTTCCTCCATTATTCACTTGGACACAAAAACATGGGAAGTCAGTGCAGCTGCCGAGTGGTGCTGCTTTTGTTTTTTCCACAACTGAATATCCATTTTCACAATTGAATGTATGGATTTAGTTACAATTCAAATTCTGAATATACATTGACAATCCTACATATTTACATGCCACCTTGGGCTTGCCACTATGTAATCTGACAGCACGGCTGTATTGAAGTGCACGTCCTCTGTGTACTTATGTGAAAAACCATGTCACTATAAACTAAACCAAAGTCCCTCATCAAACATTTGTACTGATGAAGGTGTAGTGACCTACAGCTCATCTTCATATTCAAACAGGTAAATGTGCAGTCTTCTTTTCTCCACATATTCAATATGTTCAAATTCTCATGGCAACATTTTCCAGCACAGTGCTGTTGTGAGGGTTTAAAGGACACTAAAACATCAGCACAACACAAAACGCAATAGCGTATGAATAAGGTTTGTATATCTGCATTGATAATCAAGTAGTTGTAGGGTAGAGCCAAGGTCATGCAAGTCCTTCATTACAATTAGGACATATGTGAAATAAGAAGAACACTTGTCCAGGCTTACATTTAATAAGGAATTATCAGAATTCACTTCAGTATGTTTATAGGCAGTGATGACAAAAACGATTCGATATTAAAATATATTAATATACTATTAAAATATTTGAGATTAAAACTTGATATACACTTCCTCCATATGTCTCAAAAAGTCCACAACTCAGGAAAAGGGGGAAACAAGTATACCTTCCTATCTGATTAATCACATTTTGACAGTTCAGTAGCTGCCCTCTTTCTGAAGCATCGAGAAAGGTTTATTTTCCACATGAGACCAGCTCAGGTGACAAGAGCTACTGGAGGTAAAAGGGTACATGTAGGCAAAATGAAAAGGAAACTAATGAGAACAACAAACTAAGAGAAATGAAGGAGAATCAACACAAAAGTAATAGAGTGCTGGATTGACAGGTGGGAGGATATGGACCAGACATGGGTACAAATACTGAACCAACTTATCTGTACCAGTCCAGATGTAGTCAGGTACAATAACTTGATTCAAACAAAACAAATTACATTTTCTTTATCAGCCTTATAGTCCTGTTTTCCTCATTCTGTCCCAACAGTAACGCCAAGACAAATGAGGCCAGTCACTGACCACTTTCAATTTATTCAAACAGTATTTCACCCACGTCCAGAGCAAACAGAAAGGGGCAGGAAACAGAGTTATAAGTGAAGATAAGAGAGGGAAAATGCTTTCAGAACAATCACTTACTGATACTGATCAACAGAAAGCCACTGAGAAACCAAACCAAGATGGCCCACAGGAAATCAAAAGGAAGAACAAAAACAAAAATATGAGTGACGTTTGTGTTATTTTCCTTGTATATCACCTGGCTGCATCTCCTGTGTGTTTATGTGTGCATTACCTGGTTGGCATAAGCGTGTGTGAGCGCGGTGTGGTTCTTGCCAGGGCTGTAGGTGGGCCTGTATTTGTACATGGTGGGGGTGGGAGGGGCTTTGTTCAGCAGGCTGCACTCTGCAGGAGGGTGGGAAAAGAAAAGGATGAAAAAAAACACTGTGAAATCAACAAAGAATCACATCAATGTTCATGTGCAGACGGCTGGTGAAAGTCAGAGCTGCAGCAGGTCGTTAGATAGCTTTACCCTCCGTGTTTCCTCTGGTGATTCCAGGGTAGCGGAGCTCTGGTTTAGGAGGAGGAGGAGGCTCGGCGTCACATGACTGGCTCTCCATCATCTCCAGACTGGACTTCGACTGGAGAGAAGAAAGGTGTCAGACAGTGACAAAAAAACAGAACAAATGAGGGAGAAACATAATGAATACAGACTTCAATACTGACTTCCATGCACAAAAATGATTCATGTGATTCATATGTTACGGCCACCAGATCTCAACCCAACTGAACATCCATCAGAGATTTTACAGGGACAGGAGTGAGTATCTTTAAGAACAACGCTCTTCATCCAGTTGAGTTTCAGAGACTTAGAGAATCAAAGAGTACTGGGACTGTTCTGGAGGGCCATGGTGAAACAACCTACTGTTTCTTTCATTTGTAACCCATCTGTTTGGATTAATTGACTGTGCTGATTCACCTGTCAATATGAATATCTCAGGTTTTCCCTTGACTAACTATACTGAAATTGTTCTGACAAAACGAGAGTGAAATAATGAAAACTGAAGACTGGATCAATTTCCTTCTGTTTTCTTGTAACACAGAGCAGAAAAACAATAAAGATAACAAATGGCTGTTACATTAACCATTTTTGTAAGATGCTTTGTAAGGTGTCACTGACATTGTTATTCCAAGCCAGTGACTAACTTACATACTACATGTCTTTATTACACTGTACAGGTCAGTCCCTCTGGGCCTATGTCATTTTGCAGTGAAGTTAATTAACACAAATTCAATCCAAATGTTGCAGTATTAGTAAGAGCTTCTAGTTTTGTCCAGCCACTGCATAATTTCTGCAAAAAAGAAAATAAATCAAAATACCAACTGCCTGTAAATGCTGATTTAACACTGTAAATATGAAAATAATTTCAAATCTGAAGTCCCAGGCCAAACAAAACCAATCATCAACCTCAACAACCCAATTTCCTAGAAGATACATTAGTGCCTGCAGACTTTATTCCACCAAAGCAGAGCTTACTCCCAGGCTGTGAGTATCCCACAGCAATGTCCTCCAAACACAACTTTCCCACAGTTTTGTGAACTTTACAGCATTATCACAAAGATTCAGCAAATTCTTTCACTTTGATGATGATCTTGTCAGTATTTGCTAATGTTAATAATGTTGACTCCTGATATCAGGGCGCAACGAATGAACAAATCATCTGAACTCTGCCTTGTGTTTTTACTGTCTGGGCTGACAGAGGTGGTTGTGTTGTGTTTACTGGTGTGACCTTACAGGATTTCTGTTTTTTGAATTTCAAACAGTTTTTAAACCTCTTGCTGCCATCTGGACCTGCTTATATGCAACTCTCCAGGTGACAGATTTGAATGAGAGGCACACCAACCCTTACATAAAACGTGTTTACCAATAGGCAAAAGCATTCTTTGTTCAACTCATGTTTAAATCAAACATAATAATGATACCACACAGTCTTTATAGCGCTTGAGTAAAGTTTGTTCTTACCCGGTGCAGGTCTCCCTGTATGCCGTTGTCCAGGATCTTTGCAGCTAGTTGGGCCTCTGTGAGCTGTGGCCGCAGAAAAGGAGGCTGCACACACACACTCTGCACACACTTCTTCCTGCCCAGATACCTGCAGAGAGAACAGAGACAGTGAGTGTCCACATCGCGAAGAACAACTGCTACACATGTACAGTGTTTTTAGAAGCTTTGTTTTGAATGCAATGCTGCGCTGAGCGTTGAAGCCTGCTGTGTATGATCAGTGCAGTCAAGACTTGCAAACACTCCCAGCATTCTCAGCTGCTCTCTCAAAATCATGGTCTTTGGATGCTTTGGGTCTATGCATTTTGTGGTCCAGCGTATCCTGAGAAAATTTGACGTGAAATGCTGTGTCTTAGAGGAATGTTGATGGATTACAGGTGGAGACACCCCCACCATCATAGTGGGTATTGCTGGGTCTCTGTAAAAACATTATAAAGAGTCCAGTCTAGACCTGATCTGTATGAAAAGCGCCAAGAGATTAATTATTTTATGATAATTGCTATATAAATAAAACTTGCCTTTGTAAGGTTATGTAAAGCTTATGAACTGCCCACCCAAGACAGAACTAGTTAAACTACAAGAAAAAGTTAAAAATGCACCTGGGTGCCTGTGAGCTGCAGAGGACATGAGAGACATTCTTCAAACAGCCGTTGGTGAATGGGTTAACACCTCCTCTGAACTTCCCTGTTACCTGGAGAAAGAGACACCAACAGAGACACTGAGTTATACAGACAGCACTAAGATGGCCAAGCATTCATTCAAAATGATGACAGGGAGGATGGACACAGTAGAAAAGGTTGTTAAATGTGTCACAAAATGTCAGTAAACAACATCACTGACAATGAAGTCTTGCAAATAAGATGTTCTACTGTACATTTTCAAATATATTTTAGCAGGCATTAATGCTCACGTACTGAAACACTGAGTGTCCTACCTGTTCGTTGGTAGTCCTGCCTCTGGCTACGAGCACTATGTGGAAACCAGTGAGGCCAGCAACAGGGATGAAGAACAGGCCTGCAACACACATTACAGCCAGCCTGAGAGCACAGGGGGTTAAGGAATATCTTAAGAGAACAGAAATGATCATATTTGACAGATAGATGAAGGCACGATAGGGAATACTTAAACAGATTTCATGATGTGCCATTTCATAAATGGACCGCCTGGCCTGGTGGTGGTGGTGGTGGTGGTGTTAAAACATGTAAGACTCACCAAAAATAATTAGAAATCATCATGAAAATCTGCTGCTCTGGACCAACCACAGCAGCCAGACATCTTTGCTACTTTTCCAGTAATTTCAATGCTTTGATGTCTGAACAGTACTTCTTATAAATATTCACCCTTTTAGCACAGAAATATCTCTCAAACAGCTTCTGGACCATCAGGATATGACAATGTGCTGCCAAAAACTGGACTAATACAATGTTAACATGTTAAGGCAATTATCTATTCCTTGGGCCTTTAGAGTTTCATTCCTTGTTTCAGAATGTTGAGTGAAAAACACACCAAGGAGTAAACTACAGTCATCGCTGAGATGGACAACGCTGAAATTAACTTTATCGGTAAGCTAAAATGCTTAGGACAAAGTAGTTGGGAAGGATACGTGACGATGGCGTGCAGGCGGTCGATGTTCTGGCGATGGTAGAGGATAAAGAGCAGGCCGAAGCCAAACACGGCCATGATGTGAGCGGTCAGAGACAGGAGGAAGAGGAAGAAGTAGCGGTAGTTCCTCCTGCCAATGCAGTTGTTCACCCACGGACAGTGGTGGTCAAAGTCCTACATTATGAGGGTTAAAAGACACTGCAGTAAGAAAACTAGTACAGTGAATGGCATTCGTCTGCACTGTTCAACACGAATACAATCATCAGACAGTGATGTATCATTTCTTAGATTGTGGTAGAACGGCTGCAATTTACATTTACATTAAACATCATGTGAAGTGGAATGATAACAAGGATGACTGACAAGGAATTTGCTCTGATGCCTGACTTGCAGCTGTATTCTAGCAGGCTTATTCTTAGCCAGACACATGATCTCCAGACATGGGGATCATGGGTAATGATCCATTTCGATCAAAAACATTAACCCAATGCACGTTGAGTATGCCTGCCATTACAGGAATGAATGCCTTCACGTGAGCTGGGAGACGGCTGGTTGCATTTTAGCTGCAGTGTTTTGTTGATTCAAAGGATGAAGAGATGCTTTCTAACTTCTGTCCAAACTTTCTTGCCACAACAGACCAACAATGACACTCCTGTCTCCACCGGAAACCATCAAACAAGAGCTGTTTTTCAGGGGGCATAATGTTGATGCAATTTAATCAAACGTATCTATCCTGGATTGGCTTTACAAATGTTCACATGTGCCTGCTTTAGGTTACGTGTGCATGGTGCTACTGTATTAGGTAGTTTTGCAAGATAACTTATTAAGAGCCTGTCCTAATTTATCATATGTAAATGATGAATTGGAGAGTGTGAGCACACCTCGACACAGTTGTCACAGACGGAGCAGTGGGAGCACCGTGGTGGCCGGTAGAAGCGGCAGGTTGAACACCACTTCATCCTGACCTGGATCCCTCTGATCTCTACGGTCTTGTAGAGGGGAGCACGGAAATCGTCCTCCTTGTCCTCGTCCTCCTCAGCTGCAGAGATGGGAACAGAACACACACATATGATCACACACTATGGATAACTATGGTTATCATATTTTTTTGTACTATTTATCATTACAATTGTGGCACTAACTTAAAAGTTCTTGCCTATAATATTCATACATACCACTGCAGAATTTCCCTGATTGGTGCAAAATCTGATGATACAAATTCTACAGTTGTACAGTGGAGATTCTTTACCGTGTTTTCTGCTATCTTTTATGAGCTATAGATCAGTCAATTAATCAGGCTGTTAAACAGCCAGTGTAATAGATCAGCTACTGTGGCTGCTGTGAGCTCTTTAGTGTGTTATAGAACTTTTTTGTGCATGTAAACATCTGTAAAGTTTCAAAGCCCAGAGTCCACACCAAAGGCAGTTATTCTGTCCCATAGACATCACTGCTCCTGAGCTGCCTGAAACACCTCGTAGGTAGTCCAACCTTTCTTTCTGTTACTGGTTTATATCACTATGAAACACCGCACCACCTCCAGCTGGGCGACCACCTTCCACCGAGGTGACCGTCCCACCCACCTCGCTGTCTGCTATACAAACTGCAGAAATTCATTTGCTTGGCAACATTGTGTAACTTTAATTAGCAACCAGCAGCTAGCTTGCTCAGACCATACAAAGAGAGATAGAACACTGTAAAGTTAACCTTGGTTGGTGAGGCTGAGGCTAATAGAGATCAGATTCAAGCTAGCAGGGAGCTAAAAACACCAGCAGACCTGACAGGAAACACAGCGAGCGCTGCCTGCTTAGGCCTGTGTGAACTGAACAATCAGAGCAGACTGGGCTGTTCAGGGGGGGGCCTTGGAGGAGGACAGAAGCTAAAACAGAGTGCTTCAGAGCTGAAAATGGTGCTACAGCAACAGGAGGTGTGAGAAAACTAGTAAGCCTGTAAACTTATCCTATTAGACACCTAAATTGAAAGTGTGAACCTGAAAATGAGCAGCATGTGGCCTCTTTCACTTCTGCCTCAACTCCTGATCCCCCAAGAATCTGCCTGTTTGAGTTTTCTGTTTTTGAGGAATGAAAATAATTTGTGTGTGGACAATCAAGAAATGCATATACTTTGAAACAAAGCCAAAAGGCAAGCTAGAAAAAATACTGCAGACAGTATTTAGTGGCCTATTTTGTGACACATGATCAGCACCACACACACATAGTCCATCCAACCATCCATACACTCACCTCTCGGGAAGATGCCGGGGTCCATGAATGTGGCCATGCAGAAGTTAGCCAAAACAAACAAAAAGATGACTCCATTGTAGATGGGCACAGCTACTGAGAAACGCTCCGAAAGCCACGGGCAGCTGAAACATGAACAGAGACAACAGTGCATGACACTCTGAGGAAGACCAAGACCAAGACTCTGTCACATTACAGCTTCAGTAGTGATGAAAGTGAGATTGAGGTCCCCTGGAAAGTAAACTGCAGGGCCACTTGTTGGTCCTTTCACAGACTAATAATTATCATTGTTACTGTACATTAAACACACTGACTTTCTGAGAAATATATTTGGTGATATTACTTTTCAGACTGGTATTTATTTTGTCTGTTACATCCAAAACAGAGAAGTCAAGGCCATTGTTCACCATATATGGATAAGTGAGACTTGGTTTGATTTGACTGTAAATGATTTCACATGAGCTGGGATTTAGACTTGGTTTAAAATCTCTATGAAGCTGCTACCACTACAACATGTCCATAGTCACAGACCTACGAAAGTGCAGAGTAAAGTGAATCACTGGTCCTTTAAAGCATGAGGCTAGCATTTTCTCTATTTTTCCAACAAATTCCATGAAAAGACCAACAACGTGTCAGTCCATCTCTTAATATTCTGACTCCCCTATCCTGTCTGTGGCTCTCATCCCAAATACCTCTGGTTCCCACTGATGATGCAGATCTATGAAAATGGCTCACAAATACACAGTTGCATAACATTTCCTAAAACAGCTTCCCACAATAGTTGTTAACCAGACACGACTCAAACAGGTTGATAAAGTGAATTTGTTGGGCCTAAATGGCGGATGAATGCACATTTGGTGGTGTAGTGAGCCCAGCTGCAGGACAGTGTATGTGGGATCGAGTCAAATAAACTACTGTGTGTTCACGGCAATGAAGGAGGCCAGAGCAACAGTGTGACTCATTGGTGTGTTTTTACACTCGGTGATTGTGATTTTGGGCGGGGGGGGGGGGGGGGGGGGGGGGCAAACTACTAACTACTACTAAACTATCAAACTGGTATGCTGCATTGGTGCATCTTGTTAGTGAGCAAGTTAGTCACCAGAGGTGCTACAAGCTGGAAAAGCTCCACAGAACAGCCCCACCACTAACTACACTAACTTCCGATGTTTCTCTCTTACTTTTACGCATCTACGCAATGTTTGTATTTTTAGACATAAAGAAATTAGGTCTGTCATGCTAATTATTTTTTTCCAAATAAAAATAGTAAGGCAAGATATTCAAACTAATCACACCCATACTACTGCATTATGGTCTTACGGTATGCTTTTTGTACTATTCCCTCATTTTTCAGATAGTTCCACATCACCAGTGAGAAAATGTGTGAGTGACTGCAGGGATACAAACACTAACAGACTCAGGAAGAAAGAAACTGTGAGAGACTGGATGATGGGCTTTTGTCAGGGTGACAGATGTTGGCCTATTTTCTCCCCACTAATCTGAAGCACAGAGCTGACTGCCCACCACACTGACCACACAAACACATGCACACACAGATTAGATTTTCCCGCATATGCATGCACAAATACACACAGACAGGCGGGCATGCAAACGTGCGCATGCACACGCACACACACACACACACACACACACACACACACACGTGTCAATCTTTCTCACATTTGAAACATGTACACATTGTTTCTCACAGACACAACATCACACTCTCACTCTGACAAACACACACAAACCCACTCCAGAGTGAAGTGTCAGCAAGATTGGTGATGACAGTCTATAACTCCATTGACTTTCTGTCAGAAACACTCATTAGCCTGAAGACCACACTGAGGTGGATACATCTGAAAATGCTGTTGAAGATGACCTCAGTTAAGTCCACACTAGTTTTTGTCTGGACCGCAGTTACAGTTACACCATTGATTGGTCAAGCGTTGGAGTTTCCCCACTGGCTGTTGTTCTTGAACAGGCGAGAGTATTGCAAGAACCAGACAAAGGACATGAGACTGAACATGGTGGCACCCCGTTTGCAGCTGTAGGAAGCAATACTAGCCGTCATTTCACACAAAGGAATTTCACTGACTGAAACAAAAACCATAGATTACATTATTTTGGACTAATCTGCTGCTTACACTGAACAGATTACCCTCACAGTGGAGGATTTACTGGACTTGGAGGCCTTCATCGATCACTACAACCATCAACAAGACAACATGGACAACACTGGGAGCAGCACATCCACCAAAACTCAAAAACACATTTCATCCATGGACACACAGGCTGCGGTTGGTGTTCTGTCCAGCATTAATAGATAACGTGATCTTCTTTAATCGCTTCACTAAGAAATAAAAGTGCTATGCTCTATCTTGGAATTTGCCCATGATGACATCACAGCGATCAAAAAAGTAAACAACTCCTTACAGACTGTTAAAACTAGCTGAACAAATTCAAAAAATGACACTAGAGAAAAATTGTCAAATAAACTTATTGCACCTGCAAACTTGAAGCACGCAAGAAAACTCATCGACACTTCCACAGGACACATAACTGTTCTCAACATAACTGTTCATTGAGTACACTGTATGAGTACACCATCAACTAAAGGATCTGGACCAGTCATCTCAAAGTTTGAGCACTTTCAACTGAAAGAACGAATCCACAGAACAGGAAATGAATTAAAAGGAACTAAGTTCGGTCTTAATGACCAGTTTCTACGTGAATGAGGAAATGATCCCATCTTAAAGGAGAACAGAATAAATAACAGAATTGTACAGTGACAGTCAACTCTTCCATAACACCGCAATGGCATCATCCACATAAATCATTCATCATAAGCTGCCTTTCAAATCAAACATCTTGATATACGAGTATACAGTGATTCCTCGCTATAACGCGGTTTACTTTTCACGGTTTCGCTACTTCACGGATTTGCATCGTGTTCTGCATTCTGATTGGCTAAAAAGTCACTCCGCTTCTTCTCTACCTGTGCGTCAATAACGTTGCAGTTTAATATGTACACGTACGTAAAACAGCTTGCCAAATTTACATTACTTACGTGCAAATTCTCTTGTAATTTCGAGTTTTGCCTATCTCTTCTCCCGAACAAACACACCTGCACCGCGGGCTTCAAAAGAAGAAAACACTGCAGAGCGGAGTCAGGATGCAGCGGCTCAGTCTGAAGAGCAGTGAAATACACCTGAGTCACCATTTGTCCGACTGTACTTTGTATTTTTTCATAATCATTTTTAATTTTCTCCCGTTTAATCCAATTACTCGGGTCACGGTGGGCGGTGCTAATCTCCGCAATTTGAAGCCTTCTGTTCACATTGATGATTAAAATTATTATTTGACAGTACAGTACAGAAGTTATTTGTTAAAAAAAAAAAACGTTTCTAAAGTACTTTTATTTGTGAAACAAATGCTTGAGCCTGTAAAATGGTTTGTTCTTTCTTTTCAATGTATAATAGAGTATTTAATTGACAATAATTGTAAAAAAAAATAAAGGTTTCTACTTCACAGATTTTGCCTATCAGGGGTTCTTTTTGGAACGTAACCCCCTGCGAAAAACAAGGGTATACTGTAATAACATAAGAGTAGAAAATATCTTTTTTTTGACTCAAACATAACTTAACCAGTCATGTGTGATGCTAGCTCAATCTCTTTAAGAACAACTATTACTGGGACCACTACAGAAAATTGCAAATGAGCATTTACTATCCAGGAGTCCGTGTAACAATTTGGCCACAGTTTAGCACACTGACCATACAAGGTCCAGCCAGACAGTTGGTTTTTGACCTGGACCTGGTCCAGGCTGAATCTGACCCCCTCAGGACAGCCTAGTTACAGTGTGAACAGATAGAACTCGTCTGCATCTCAGCAGGTTGTTTTGCTGACCAGCCAAAATGGTCCTGTTGGAGGGGTCCTGGTATTTCAGGGTTTATGTTATGGTGTCACATAGACATTATTGTTATCATCTACCTACTAAGGGTCATCAAGCTGAGTGGGCTCTTCGAACACAGCTCGAGGTTTGGCTTGTTTTTGATGCTCTTACTGGCTCAGTGCTGATTATACTATTGCACTCGTGATTGTGTGCTGTGTCACTGTGGAAAAATACAAGACATCTTAACTGCATCTTCATAACAGCTGATTTCAACCTGGTGAAGCACCTTAAAAAAGTTTTAATAATGCAATGAAAACCTGCCAAAATTCCTCTGTCAATGACTGAACATTGACAAAAAGATTAAGCCATATAACAAATTTCCAGCACACCGATTTCATTAATCAATAACATAACATTTAGATAAATCAAGTAAATAGAAATGGAACATTGCCTCCACCTTAGTGTTAGTGTTCCTCCTCTTTAGCTGTTACGGCAACCTGTTTAGCAGTTATTTATTCACACATCCAGCAGCACTGGAGCAACATTAGAGATGATGTAAAAGTCATGTCTATGTCCTGATTAATGTCAATCATTGTTTTAATTTCAATCAAGTACTGAGAAAAATATCTAGTTTTTGCTGATAAATGCTCCACTTTATTCACCAGCTAGTCGTGGACAGCGGGTCTATCATGACACTGATGAGAGCCGTGAGACTGAACTAAAACAGAACCGTTGTGGGCCATAAAACCAAAACAATGAGCTGAAAGATGCTAACACTTTGAAGAGCTGAGGAAACTGCAGAGATGGTGATAATTCTCTGTGGGCACGTAACCACAAGAGACACCTATCACATTTTACAGTACAGTCATTTGACCAAATGCTAATATAAAGCACCGCGTCCTTAAAGCAGATACAGCTTTAATGTGGGGGTCTGAAAAGAGGTTTAAAGTTGAACAATCAAAGCTTGTGTCAAATCATAACCAATCCAAGCAAACTCTGTTATCCATGTACAAAGAACAAGGCCCTGTTCTCTGTGACCACTTATGTGTGGTATGACATATTTTCCTGTCACTGAGATAAAACAGTCATCTGATCACTCCTTGTGAACAAGCCTGTATACGCGTGAGACAATTCCCTGTTGCCACTTACGTGAAGCAGAAGAAGAGCGTGGTGGAGCCAACCAGGAAGAAGGTGGCTGCCGACACCGGGACATACCGGGAGGGTCGCAGGGGTCTGCTGGGCGGGACAACAGCATGGGGAAGAGGTGACGAGGATGGACCCCGCCCACCACTCTTACTGCTGCCACCTGGCATCCCTTCCCGTGTGTGGTGGTGTGTGTGTGTGTGTGTGTTCAGCAGCTGCTACACCAAGAAATTTGACATTCAGAGTTTAATGCTGCTTAAGGTGTGCTGAATGGATTTATAGTTCGGGGGTGAAAATGATGGATTGGCAAACTGAAGAAAAAAAAAGGCAAAAGAGAGATAAAAAAGAAATGGAGGGCTTCCTCTTTCACGTGGAAAGGAGAGAAACACTGTTCTGCATCACCAGACCGAGATGGGAGGAGGAGTCAATGCTTGTTTTCTAGGTTCTTAGGTCAATCCTGATCTACTCTGTGTGTGTGTGTGAGAGAGAGATTAAAAGAAGCTTACAAGTCACTCTGCTGTAAAAGTCTTGTCAGTCTCTTACACAGTTGAAGATATTTACATGAAAGTAGTTTGACTTTGTTCTAATCAAAACATCAATCAAGTACTAATAAAAGCCAGTAGACACAATAACTCTTATGGGTCTGTTTCTACAAGAGTGAAATCAATCTAAAATAGGGAAATCTGCTTGTTGTATAGCAACGTGAATAAAGGCCTGGTGAAAATCATGATCATGCAGAAATTAAAAAACAAACAAAAACATGTTCAGACCCTTCCGCCAAATCAGTTCTTAAGTGATTTGGTGCTGTGAAAGTCCAATCAAATCCTGACCGACAGAAAACCTCAGCTAAACTGATGAACCTTGCGCCTGCTGTGAACTGGTCCAGTTTGATTTGACTGGTCTTTAAATGGGAGTACAGTGAGGTACAAGAGTTGACAGAGGTAGACCTGTTCTGATGGGAGATGCAACAGCAAGAGATGAAATGAGGCTGACAGAAAAAGAAAATGTCTGGTATGATAAACTAATTTGGCTTCCTTCCTTCCTTCCTCTGTGACTTTCTTTGTCTAAAAAAAAAGTGCAGGTCAAGACCTAAAAAGGGAAATCAGCTTGTTTGTACCCAAGTCTGTGCCAGCAAAATGTATGGAGATTCCTATCAACTTAAATGCAAAATTTTTAGCACCCAGAGATCAGCAGTCTGGACAGCTGTAGCAATGTGAAAAAAAAGTCTTGCAAATAAAAAATGGCAACCCCTTGCTCTCTGTTTGAGGAGGAGACAATTGGCTTTCAGTCCAGGACTTGTATTAGCAACAGCAGTCTGTAAGCGGGCCAGTGGAGTAGCCTGGTTTTCCTGTGTCGGGGCATCCCTAAACCCTGCCGGTGGCTGATTCAAACCACCTCACCTGCCAACTGCACCAGGGATATGATTGGAACACAACAAGCAGGAGGTGATGGTGTGGGTCTTTCCAAAATATCTGAGGGAACATCCAGTAGAACATCCATTAGTATCCATGTAAATGAAATTTCTGAGGAAAAGCTAAAATTGCAGTGTTGATCTGGAGCACTTGGGGATATTCGTGAATAGATAATGGTATTTTTATACAGCAGCCAGCAATGGCAACATAGAAGAACTCAGTTCCCCCACTGTTCTCCTTTTTCCACTGCGTTAGTGGACGACCGCGCCTGTTAATTATGTAACCGCCAGCCTCCCAACTACAGGCCGTTTTCTTGATAGCCCTCTTCTCCAGGGACTTCCAGGGCCTTCCCTCTGCTTCCTTCTCCAGCAGAGAGCATAGAGGCTTGGATAACACCCTCCCACAACAATCCCATGGAGGATACAGCCACTCCAGAGCAACTTCCTAAAAATGACCTCAACAAAAATGTGAAAAACTCCGGCTTTTATGCAATGAAGATGGAGACTCTTCGGGCCATTTGTATCTTGAGGTTTCTCAGGTTTGAAGTATCCTCGTCCAACCTTGAAAACAGGATGCAAGCAATTTTCCCCATCCAGTGCTGGTCAGTGGCCTCCTTGTTTGTGATATGGATGAAACAGAGAGGAGGCAGTATGATGTTGGCTGGTCAGGAGGCTGCACCTACAATGTAATGAGAGGAAGAACAGGTTGGTTAAAGATAAGATTCTCTGATGTGTCAAAATTCATTTTACACAACATTTACGGGTACTGTATTTTAGATGTTTTGTCCACTCTTTATAACAATAAAGTTATTCCACAGTTGGGATGATAAAAAGCCTGCTATGATGTGGTGTGGTGTGATGACAATATTAGATTTTCTTATGGATGACACTGTTCTACACGTGATTTTGGTTCTGAGCTGCTGCTACTAATAACTTATCTGCATTCACTTCAATCAACACAATGCCAATTAAGAGTTAAAACATAACCAAACCTCAACAATCACCAGTTCTTGATGACAGTCTGCGGAAAAACTTCCTTAACTCATGTTAACAGTGTTTCTTACAACCAAGACATGGTCTTGGTTGTAAGAAACACTATGTATTGTAGTGTTTCATGCTGGTTCCACAGGATCTTTCCCAGGGAACCAAGAACCTTTTGAGGAACTCATGATTGATTGGAGGAACCAGGGACTGAATTCAGTTCTTCTAAAATAGTTGTGCATAAAAGAAAGAAGCAACAACAAAAAAAAGAATAACAGGCCAGCACTTTGAGATGGTTTAGGAACTATCCAGGTGGAGTGTGCAGGGCTGAAAAAGAAGGACTGGTCAAACAGAGACGCCATGGCAACTACAACTTCTATAGTGTTTTATTCATAAATAAGGAAGTACTGGCGCAACTAGTATCAGTATAAGGAAGAGGGACACAGTTGCTCCAGTTGCAGCCTCAGTAAAGATGCACCAGTCTCCAGAGCATTCATTTTGAATTATCTAATGTAAAAGTAAGTTGTATCACAAAACATTTAAGGCATTTTCACAAATTCAAAGAGGCTGTTCAAGTTTGTACTGTTTAGTATGTATCAGCTCATTATGACAGGATTCCAACTAACCACACTCATCAGATTTTATACATTAGTTCCAGCGTTAATGAAAACACAACATTAGTGTACACACTGAGCTTTTACAACAAGAGATCCTGTGCAGGAAACCAACACCACTGTGTTGTATGCGTCAACAAGAAGAACAGGAGGACCAGGGCAGGAATTAGACCACGAGCTAACGGTCAGTACCGCGGATGTAATGCCTCTTCCACCATGCAGCCAGTTTGTCATGCCCTGCTTTGAATTGGCTGTTGTGCCTTTAAAAAGTTATAAATTTCCTCCTTGAAAACTACATGTGACGCAGCAAATTAACGTTTCCCAGTGTCTCTGTTATCATGATGGACATCAACAGGAGCGTAACATTTCTCCCTCGCCTTAAACATTCACAGCTAACAATTACCATTATGTCATAAGTATTAGTAGCTTAACATGGTAAAACGTATTAATACACGTGTTTTAACATTTGAGCATATTGCTGCAGTGTAAGCTAACTACGTCTGTACGTTGAGTTTATTAGCGTGAGAACTAACTTGGTGAGAAAAGTGAGAAAAATCTGAAACCCCGCCTCAGCATTCTCGTTGTTCACCTTCCCTTTTAAAAGTAACATTCAGATGGATTCATCCAGAAACAGCTAACATGTCTCTGTATAATATCTCCTCTGTCTGTCAGCTGCTGTGTGTCTGCAGTGTATCTAGTGATGAGAAGAGACAAGTGGTCTCGCCTTGAGAAGATTCTCATCAGCTGCCACAATATATTTGTATTTGTCAAAGGCCAAAGTGACCTTGCTCTAAAAATGAATTAATTTGAGGCCTGTAGGTTTATACAATGTACCTTTTCAGCATCGATAGTCCATCTGATATTACATAATTTAGTCCGAATTAAGGGTTCTTGGAGTTTGATCAGTTCCCTATTGTGCAGTGAAGGGGTACACATCATCAATTCATCAAATAACCAAAGCAAACATTTCTACCTACCTGTTTTGGTTTTCTGATAAACTGATTAAGCGCTCCCCTTCACCAGAGCGCAGTGACGGGACCACTGAGAGTCTGTATCAGCTGCCTGTAAGCAAGCACATGCGTCTACTGTCACAGATCATGTCGCCCGGATGCTGGAGGCAGGCGGTGGCTTTCAAATGCGTGTATTCCCACTATCAGCGGTTTTTAAAAGTTAAAACTACTGTTGCAGGGCTGGTGACCTAGTGTAAAAAAAAAACCTCTGTGCTTACATACTATTGGCATATAGATAAATCTGTTTGAGTTTGAGAGTTTTACATGACCACTTTGTTGGGTGACCTGTTTATCTCCCACCACACACATTCAGCATACATTTGAATATCATTAAAAATAGTAGAGCACATGCAAACAACATGTGATCTACCAACCGCAACAATATTGTGCAGCTTCAATGCCTGCCTCTCTTCCAGATTCATCACAGAGTATTCACAGCTCAGCGGCTGAACCAGAGAAAGCTGTTCGCAAAGACAAAGGCAGCATAGAGACACTGTTCACAGTTACTCACTTTATGGACTCAAGACTTCAACCTTTCAATCAATAAGCAGATGAGTGCACTTGTTCAGGCACGCCATGATGGATGGACCTGTCTTCCTACACTTTATCTATTACTGCTGCGCCGTTCATCTGCATTAATTTCGCTCCCCCTCTCTTTGTCTCTCTGCCTCAACTTGTATTGTTGTTCATGTTGATACGTGTTGTTTTCAAATGCTACATAGTGCGGGAATTTATATCACGTTTTGTTTGTTTTTCACAGTGACAGTATTATATTATGGTATTGCAAAAGAAAATAGATACTCCACTCATAAAATGATTCTACCTCTTTTCACTCCAATGGCAAAGTAAGGGAAGATATCTTAAGAAAAGAAAAAATGACAAATTCATGTGTTTATTGGTTCCAAGCGGAATAAAAATAAGGTACAGGCCTACATGTGTTTTGGGTGGAGTAACCTGCCCCTCAATGCAGGTTAATTAGTAAATGTAATGTGATACATCCTCAGAGTTAGACAAGGGGTAAGAATAGAAATCTGAACAGCATTTATATGGCAGAAAACCCAAAGTATATCATATAACTACAGCAATCAGCGTATCACGGGGCATATCTATCAGGTACATTTACATACGGCATCAACAGAGACACATACCAACTAGGCAGGTAGAGGGTGCTTTGCTGTAACAACTAAACCAGCTGAGTTTGTGTTGCAGTATGAAAGTGTTGTGGCAACGTTAGTTCAGGCTATGTAAGCTGACACAAAAAGCAACACATCCAACCTGCGACTTCGCTAATGTAATTGTCCCAGTTAGCCCAGATGCCATTAATTGCTAACTGGTTAATTTTGTGCGGAGGAGAAAGATGGACTGCATCTCCCAGTCTGTCATGTCAAAGATGTCCTGGACAAATGCAAACAATTCCAGTTAAATATTATCTGAGTTTATGGACCCTACTTTCCCAGGGTTTGTGTCTAAGTGACTAATGGGGACAATCATCATTTTAATTGGTTCTGTATTGAGCGAGAGCTCTGCAGCCAGCAGCTGAGAATCAGGGTGCAATGTCATCCCTTCATGTATTTGCGCACCGTCATGTACTTCTACTAAAAGCGTTTGTTTTGCCACTGAGAAGCTCAGATTGTTATTCTAAGTGTCTGACAACAATATGGAAAGGATCCCTACAGAGATCCCTTTTAGTTAAAGAGTAAGATCTAAACAAAATAAAGCTCACCAAAACAGTCTTGGCTTGTCCTTTCTGCTGTTCAAATAATCACCACCAACTCTTGTTTGGTCAAAATAAACCCCTCATTTACTGAAAAGAGAAGCAAGAGAGAGGACAGGGGGTGGGGAGAAGTAGTGGGAGGTAAACAGCGTGCAGAGATAGAAAATTTTCACATCTAACACAGGAATCATTTTCATCGGACATCATGACTGGAGAGACTTAAATATGTTGGACTGGTAAACAATAACAGAAACCTCTTCCCAGTCAGCAGTGATGAAGAGACACACAGTCATGATGTAGATTTCTTTTATGAGACTGTCCATAAAAGCCTAATTAGATCCCACGATCCCAAACAACTGTTGTTCCGTCTCCAAACTTCCTTTCCCTGCCAAGGTTCTGGAAAAAAATTGCAGAACACGTAATTTCATCTATGACCGGAAATGGTCTCTTTGAAAATTTTCAGTTTGTCTTCAGAGTGTCTACAGGACAGAGACCGCACTCCTAAAGAGCTCAATGATCCTCTTTTAGCAGCTGACTCTAGCCGCTCATCTATTTGAATCCCTTTAGAGCCTTTGATACGGCAGATAATTCCATTTTTAATTTAGCGCATTAACATCTGGTTTTACTTATTTCTCTGAAATAGGACTTTTCTACATTTACATGTCAGCAAAAGGAAATATAATCCACACACACACAAAATTAGTTTCCTTTTTTATGCAGATGACACCCAGCTTCATTTCTCTTTTGACCCCACCAGTAGCAACCAATTAACCCCTCTCAAAGCATCACTAAATTAAGATCAAGTCAAATGCCAACATTGTCTCGGTGATGTCAACGTTTTAATGGTATTCAACACAAGGGACAAGAAATCAAAAACACAGTAGCAAATTACAGCTGGGTGTGTGTGTGTGTGCGCGTGTGCGTAGAGCACGCACATAGAGCTGGACTCTATTCTTTTATGCATTGTTTTTTATTTTTATTTTAATTTTATTCTTCATCATTTTTATTTATATCAACACTTCAGATTACGATTACGCCCATAAGACAAAAGTGAGCCCATGAGCGCACATCTGCTGCATGAGACGTGCGAGTAAATCACAATCCAAATCGAATCCAAGTCTTATGGAGCAATCTTATGGAGTTTTTGTGGGCAGGTACATGGAGAATGGAGGTGTGTAGTGTTAGATCCATGAAAAACGGCAAACTGGTTTGTAATTAAGGAATTCACTCATGCCGTTTAACAACCTTATAATATCAATCCAATTGTCTATCCCCCCTTCAATCGTCAATATATAATCAAATTGTGAAATGGCACAAGTCTAGTACATATAACCCAAGTTTTAGCTTCATTACACTGATTACCTGTGTTTCAAAACCTATTTGAAGATTAAAAATTATCTTATTTAAGGCCAGGATAGGACTGGCCTCCTGAGTATATCAATGAATGTCTAATCCTGTATGAGCCTAAGTGTAGCCTGAGATCCTCCGGTGGGTCCCTTTTAGAGATTCTAAGATCTAGTTTTAAAACCCCGGGAAACTTGGCCTTTGCCATCATGGCCCTGTCACTCTGGAATGACCTGCTGGAAGAGATCAGGCAAGCCCCATCTTTGTTCACTTTCATAAACACACCTTTTAAAAATGTGCTTTACTTAATTTCTTGGTGTGTAAGTCTATTAACCTTTTTTTTGTTTTATTATATGCTTATACACACACACACTTCAGTTTATTGATACTATTAAGTTAATTTTACACAGGTTTAATTTTATTGTCATTTTTCTGGATTCTGTTTTTTATTTAGCTGTTCCGAAACATTTTGTAACTATGTTTTTAAAGGTGCTATACAAATATTATCATTATTATTAGAAGTAGCTGTATTATAACTACTGTCAAACACATCTTTTCTAAATTGGATTTGTGTTTTTCCTATCTTTAATGTAGCCCTAGTTTATGTGTATTTCCATCTGAAATACTGTGTTAATCTGTATGTATTACAGACTTGCCAACACTGATATTTAAAAAACAACAACAACAACAAAAACCTATCCTGAAAAGGAAGTGTATGCAGTCATTTTCTGCCAATTTTTCATTTTTTTAATCACTGCCTTAAAGTACCAGCCTTTTCAAACCAAACATTCTTCTAAATAAGAATTTCAAAGGAAAGAAGTGGTCCAGCGATGTGGATCTTCAACAGCCAATGTAATGTTTAGAGAGCAGGGCAGTAGTTGGCCTATAGATCATGTTAAGAATGAAAAAAATTGTTTAGTGCACTTAATGACAGCCCTTATCAGCAGATGGCAGCATCTCCTTGTTTCTGAGAATGAAAATTAGTAAACTAACATAAAACTATAAAAAAGAAATAAACAACGTTAGTGCACAAAGCAGTACCAAGTAGCATCTCTTTGTTTTGGTAGAAATGAATGAAAATGAATGAATGAAATATAAACACTAATGTATTATTCACTTGAAGACAGAAAAGTGTTTGAAAATCATAAAAAAATGTGCATTGTCTATGACTTGTCTGCAGACATTTTACTTTGTTTTGCCTCTAGAGTGCAGGTATCACCCTATTCTGATTATCTCATAATGCCACATATCAGCCCCAATTAACCGGTCTACCACTGAAATCTACTACTGAATGGGCATAGCAAACGGCAAGCTCAACTTTCGGGTGTGGAGGGGATTTGTCAAATATGATAACACATACATACAGTCTGCCACACAAACTAACTGCAAAATTTGTTCTTGTTTATTACCCAATATTTGCCCAAACTTGGCAGGCTGCTATAGTGGGCCACATTATGACATGTTAAGGCCAACATCAAGGTTCCTGACTCTGTCACATGAACATGGTACCTCCAAGTAAAGTGATGCCCTACACTGAACATACACTCCTGTACAATAAGGGATACGACATGTTGTAAAAATATAGGACTGCATTTATGAAAGTAAACCTGCCAATAAATCACAGCCTTTTACATTCAGGGACTAGACAGAAAAGATGTTTTAGCTTATAAAATTCTCTCAATTCATTCAGATCTATATTGCAATAGAATTCTGAACATACACAGGTTCACTTGTATTTCCTAAAACTCAATAAAGACATTAGATATGTTATTTCTTCATTTAACCATGAGTCCTTTCCATCTGATCAATACTCTTCTTGATCTCAATCACTGTGCATCCTTACTCCATCAGGGAGAATCTTTACCCTCCAAAGCTGTAAATGCTAGAAAATCCTCAGACACAATGGCACCTTCTTACTTCCAGAGAAGCCTACAGCGTTCACAGCACTTACAGAAATCCTGGGTGTGTAAGGCTCGCTGCAGTCATGGCAGCGCTATAACAACAGCAGTTAGAGCCTAGGTATATGCACCAAACGTGCAAAATGATGGCTTCTACCCACACATGCCAACAACTGAATGTTCTGGCCACAATTCTCCAATTTTGGATTGCCATTTTAAAAGAATTTTGCAGCCCTGAAAAAAATGTTTGGACGTCTCAAATGCATGCAGAAAATGCTTTACAAATACAGCTGAGCCAGGTGACACGCAACCCCCGACTTCATTCAGTCACACGGCCCAGCAGCGCTTGGTTTGACAGCTCAGTGGACACGATTCAGCCAAAGATGTGCCATTCTCTCTATATACGGACAGAACCAAGCCAAACTACACTGAATATCTCCTATCTTAGTCTGCCGGTTGTGATAAGCACATGTAGATGATTCAACACACTAATTAGAGCCCTTCTCGATCCTTGTGGGATCCACTCTGTAATTCGGCGTGCATATATAATCGTCCAGTGGTTTCTGGGTTTCATTACCACACAACAGACGCTCTAAGTCAAATGTAGGCAATAGAATAACGTTCTGTGCATACAAGTGAAAGATAGCTGGCTCATAGCGGGCAGTCGGTACTATTGAAGCCGGGGTGGGGACGATAATAACGCTACGTTACAGACCTGGAATGAGGAGTAAATTAAGATACAGTTTAAATTCTGGCGTTACGTTACGGCAGCTAGCTTACATTAGAATGCTGACTACTGCGAGTCCATAATGATGAAAGTAGGGTGGAGACAAATAACGTTAATGAGTCACAGCGGCAGCGCGATAATGGAAATATCAAACAGGATATTTAAAAAAATATTACAAATAAGCATTCCACCAAAAGCAAAGGTGCTTCATGGTTTGGCTGATAAACTGTGCGACTTATAAACCTCAGAACTGCATGAGCTTGTTTTCCAACATGTAACATTAAACACTAGCTAGCCTTAAGCTACTCCGGTCTCCATTGGTTAACCCTGGTTAGCAGCAGGCTAACAATTCACCTCACCTGCGAGGGGTTTCACAATGGTTCTGGGTCCAAAAACGGTGAATGGGAAGTGCCAGTCTTGGTGGTGCTATTTCCTCTTGGGATTATAATCAAGAGAGACAACTCGTTACATCCATTATTATCCAAACGAGTTATTCAGGGATGCCAGCAAGCTCTAACGTTACGGGTCTTGCATTGATGGCTAGCTATCACAGCGCCCAGCTAATTTACAGATAGCGTTAAATGGTTGGCTAGCTAGCCAGCCACCGATGCGTCTGACGTTATTTTACTACATAGACTTAGCTTAAGTGTTAGCTAAGGGTGGGAGCTGCTTGCTTTTTATAACTTCTTTAAAATAGCTAGCATCCGTCTGCAGGCCGCTTTACCAATGCGGAAGTTGAAAAGAAGAATACCACGTGAATATAATCCCAAAACAATAATGTGCTCTTCTCATATATCCACAGTATTGGTGACCAAGAGATTCCCAGAGGCCGACATATTTGTCAGTACTACAAAACTCTGATGCCAGGGTCCAACAGCAGAATTGTCGCAATAAAAATAGCTCTGATTGGACGACAAGGTGTCAATCAGGCTACAAACGTATTCTATTGCTTCCCCAGCGATGACCCCACCTCCCTTACAGTGAACGTCATGATTGCACTAAATCGTGATTAAATTTATTTCCTAGCACAGCAAAGCACTGTCCGCGGCTTGTTGACTGAGTTGCAATAGATAATAAAGCCTTGGTAATATATTTTATTGTCACTAAGCATGGTTGGCACATAAGCTGTCTCTGACATGAGGTTTTAATCCGCTCATGTGACACACTGACACAGTAACGTGTGTGTGTGCGTGTGTCTGCGTGCGTGCTATAGATGCTGTAAGTGCCTCAGTGCCCATATAACGATAATAAACATGCTCTCTCTCTCTCTCTCTCTCTCTCACACACACACACACACACACACACACACACACACACACACACAGGCTACATAAAGGGGAGATTAAAATGACAGCAGGGGCTATGAGGATAAACCCACACAACCAAGCTTCTCATCAACACGCACGCACACACACAAACACGCACACACACGCACGCACGCACGCACACACACACACACAAATCTGAAACCATGCCATCAGGAAATCATACATGGAATTGGATTGTGACTCATTGTGTGTGTTTGCGTGCGCGTGTGTGTGGAAGTCCCTTTGCAGTTGGCATGTGAATCCATAAAGCTCTTAAACTAAAGGGGCAATCATGGCATAAAAAATGGATGATTTTGTGATGACCCATTTCCCATAGGGGGTCGAACAAAGAAAACTGATTTTCACTGGGTTTATTGTAACAAGATTATTATTATTATTATTATTATTATTATTATTATTATTATTATTATTAATAATAATAATAATAATAATAATAATAAGGGTAGGATTTGCAACTACTCAGTCAGCTGGACTGCAACTGCAAACGGATCACTTTGGGTGGACCCCGTTAACAGTTTTCACTGTGAAGCTGTTACAATCCAGTAGATGGCGGTAATGCAAGTTATGTGAATGCCAACCACGACAAAAAAAATCAAGAGAAGAAGAAGAAGAAGAAGAAGAAGAAGAAGAAGAAGAAGAAGAACTTCGCACTGTGTAAATCAAGACCCTTGTAACCTCCACAACATCATAGGTCATTTTTGTGCGAGGTAACCGGTCTTTGCTGATTGTCTTTGTGTTGTTGCTGGGTAATCTCAGTGAAACACAGATATAGCATTGTGAGAAAGGGTGAAATCGGTCAGAAGTGGACTTTTAGGTTAGATGTGTGAATTATGTTTCCTCAACAAATACAAGTAAAAATTGAGATAATCAAGAGATCTCCATTTGTCATGGCTTTCAAGGTCATGTCAGAATGTGGTCCTGCGTTTAGATGAATGCAAGGAATCTGTTTGGGGTTTCTGTTAAAATGTGAAAGAACAGAAACACAGTTTCATTTAACATTTTTAATTCTTTTTAATACATTGTTTCCACAACAAATCAAAGCAACATTGCAACTCAAGTCAGAAAACCAAATACATGAAACACAAAATATATCTTCCTTTTTTGAGAAATGTTATTTACAGTGAGCAATTCTTTTAATCATATTCTCTCTGGTCTGGTTGTGGCAGCCAATTCTGCTGAGACTACCATGTCTTTATTACTATGAAGAAACGATGCAATAAGAACACACAGTAGGTGAATACAATAACAGCAACACCTGTACATGGTGATCCCCCTCTGAAGCCTATATTGTCCAATTTCATGATGGTATTGTTTGTTAAGGTTCACTGCTGTATATTCTGTTTTACATATCATAGTGTGATCACTGGATAAATCTTACCAATGAATAATTGTCACATTTATATTAATACTGTGCAGATTTTTATTCACTGTGGTGTACTGGCTTTAGTACATTCAAGTGCCTCTTGAATTGCAACAGTAAAATAAAGCTTTATTTACTAGCTTTGGCAATATTTCTACAACACACATAATTTTTTAATATAATGATTTTACTATATTTTCATACATTTCCCTGAAAGTCTAGTTTCTTTTCCCTCCAAAAAAAACCTGCGCCTGCACAGAATCTCAGAAAAGCTTTAGGAGAGGTGAGGAGGAGGAATTGTGTTGCAGTCATCTCCTGGGCTAAAATAAGGATTGGAAAGTGACATTTTATCTCAGTAAAAATGAAATTTCATTTTTATGCCTACACCAGTATCATTGAACTGTCTGATACTCTGTCATTGAATGCTGAGGTTACCCTCTGTGACTTCAACACTTCCTTCTCTGTGCAACCCAATCACCAGAATAAATGTTGGCATTGTACATTTCTGCCAACCATGGATATGTTGAAACATGTATAAATGTGTTATGTTCAAACATTACGTTTCAATTTTCAATTTTATGTTGTGACAACACTGGTTAGGGTCTGGTTAGGTTGAGGCAAAAACACATGGTCATGGTTCGGAAAAGATCATGTTTTGGCTTAAATCATCAGTTTTAGCTGTCACAAACATGGTTAGAAAATGTCCTAGTGAATAACTCCTGATGAAAGAAACTCATCTCATGTGCATGATAATGTGAACTACGTCACTTTCATACTTGTTGTAGAAATGTTGAAATGATATGTATGAGAGATACAAATTCAACAGATCTAGTGTTTGCAGGAACATACACCAAATGGCAGCGTTTCTGGCGACTGGGCTGCACTTTTGTCCTCCCAGGAAACACTGGCCTGAACAGATCTGTTATGGGCTCAAATATCCTTAGACTGAGATTTCACATTAAACCATTTCTAGATAAAGTGCAGCCAAGAAGAACCACCACTGACAAGAATAACTATCTTGTCAAACTGACAGAAAAAACGTGATGCACTTCTACATACACTGAATAATCAAAACTAATGTTGAGCTCAGGATACAAACCTTAAAAACTTCTCAATTACTTCTAAACATAGTAGACATAATAACTCAGATTTATATGATCAAATCCAAATATCACAGAGAGACTTAATTGAAAGCTGATTGTTAGATGACTGTCAATAAGTAACCCCCGAAGAGGTGCGATTATACTGTAGCAGCATATATAACATGTCAAACTGACAATATGACTGGTGGCACACAGACAGTTTGCTTGGTGCTAATGCAATGAATGAATTCATATATGAATTCAGTCTGAGTGCAGAGAGAAACAAGCAGACAGTTTCAAATGTGAGAAAACTTGCTAAATGTACCCCCTCAGTAAGCATTTGTTTAATTTTCTGCTATGAGGGGAGCAGAATGAGTGCTTCAGTCGGGGCTGCAGATGTTTACAAATGTCATTTAATGTATTCTGCTTTGTATTTATGAAGTATTAAAGTTAATTTATTTCCTTCAGTACAGAGTGGAGGAACTTACCAAATACCAAAGCACTTTCTGCCCACCTAGTTTTTCGAGCTGATGTTGTCCAGTGAATGAAAACAGCACAAGACAAAAGTTATTTAAATTTCATTACATTACAATTAAAAATTACATTCAGTGGGTTGTGCAAGAAATCTTTCGGGTCCAGTTTAGAGCATAATTTTTTTCTGGTTACTTGGGGCTGTGGCAAACACATGGCTGACATATCACTACTTTTTAAGTTGATATGTTATTGTGAGCAGTTGCTTACCTACACATCCAGCAGGTATGGAGCAATGTTAGTGTTCATGTGGAGTGGTATTTCTGGCCACCTGGCTAATGCAAGTCCAATATTTACTCTCTTTTAGCTCTGTTTTTGGTCTCAACCAACTCCTGAGGGAAATATCTGGCTCTTTCACTGATAAATGCTTCACTACTTTCAGCAGCTATAGGCTTGTTTGCTAACTGTGCAGGTAGTGCAGGCCTTTTTTCTCTGAAAACAGCTGCCGTGGCTGAAAATGATGCTACAGGAGCAGTGAGAGTGAACCAGAACAGAACAGCTAAACAATGAGCTGAAACTCACTATATAGCCCTGTCAAGATGACAGGAGCCGCAGATTCAAGTGATAATTCTGTGTATGTTCATCATGAGTGGCCACTTTCACATTGTCATGTGATACGTCGTTATTTTAGAGGTATCAGTTTAGCTGCTGCCACTGCTGTTTAGATCCTTTGATTATTGATGGCCTTGCAAACAAGGGAATTCACTGAAAATAACCCTGAAGGATTATTATTATTATTATTATATTATTTAAATCTGCAATCACATAATAAGTCACATCTATTGCAAACAAGGGAAAAACACTCATTCTCCCTTTCAGTTACCAAAAGTGACATTCAAGTTTAACTCAAAAACGGTGAGCACCCTGGATGATGGTGGTGTACACTTTTGTGTTTGTACACAGATAAAAGTAATGAGAAATAGTGAAATCTGTGAGCTTTAAAGGCACTGGTTTCCCCCAGCTTCCAGTCACCCGTTCCAGCTCTTCCTTTAATACCCACTGGGCGATGACCTGCAATGCTACCTGCAGGTTGTTGCTTTCACTCTAGCGTGCTGCATTCAGCAAGTAGTTACTTGAGGAGCAGAAATGGTAGTACTGTTTATTTACTATGTCAAATATGGAAGCACAGAGTGGTTGTGGTTGCTTCTCATTTTTAGGCCCATTATCTTAACATCACAACTGAGAGCAAGACTACATAACTTTTGCTGAACAAGTAACAATTCCAGAATAATTGCCACTTGGAGAAGAGTCATAAAGTCAGGTAAGTGGAGTGATGTCCATTTTGTAACAGTAGCTAACATTTAGTGACCAAAAGTCAGACCAGCTACAGCTATAGACGCAAAACAGCTGAGTATACTGAATAGAACAAAAGTGTTTTATTGTCTATGAATTCAGTTCGTAAGAGGAAGAATGTTGATTCCTTTTTTCAAAAGTTAACCAGTCTTGCTTTATATATTTCATTATCTTGAGATCAAAGGTTGTGTCATGATTGTCATGATGTCCTTTACATTGTACAGTAATTAACCTTGATGGAGGGGATCACAGTTTTTCCAGTCTGCGTTAACACAATAGTCAGGTGCCCATATAAACACTGAAACTGGTTTTGCTTGCTCTAATTATTCACCCTGTTCATGTCTGCTGAAGCTGAAGCTAAAATCAAGCTTCAGCAGTCCAAGATATATAAATAAATGGATATCATCTAAAGCTACAGTCTTTTTAGTACATAATTTCCTCCTTTTTTGTCACTATCCCTCCACTGTAACTCAACAAAGAACATTGTTCAGGGAAACACAAAAAGGGATTTCTATAATAAAAAGATTGTAAGTTTGGAAAATGGATTAATCTCAGACTGCCGAAGCCTCATATTAACTTCAAATAAACTCAGGAAAACACTTTTGCTCAGAATGAGGACT
The DNA here is from genome assembly GCF_017976325.1 of Chelmon rostratus. Taxonomy (NCBI): domain Eukaryota; kingdom Metazoa; phylum Chordata; class Actinopteri; order Chaetodontiformes; family Chaetodontidae; genus Chelmon; species Chelmon rostratus. Next base: position 28,800,632 of record NC_055660.1, on the reverse strand, counting down.
GTGGATTTTATCCCCCATAACTTCCATTTAAGATGCATTAGAAGGGATTCGTTAAATAACCAGTATGTACAGAAGAATGATTACAGCAAGCAAAACCTGTTTCAGTATACACATGGTGGGCACCTGGCTACTGTTTTAAGACAGAACCTATGAACCTAAAAACATGCCTAAATGATCGAGCTATGTCAAGATGACAAATAGTGCTTATAACTGTCACACATTGTATGTGTAGGCCTACTTTACTAGTTTACATTTTTGCACTTTACTGTGATGGATGACTTAACACAAGCTAGTTTCAAGCCCATTCAGTTATCTAAAAAGTCAAGTTACGCTTTGAGAGAGAGAGAGCGACTGTATGGGGTTGATATTAAACAGGATAAAAAAAGGCAAAAGCACTGCTGTGGTCCTTGAAAATGTATGCTCCATTGTCACTGATTGCTGGGGTGAAGGGGTTGGGGACCGGAGCCTTTCCCAGCATGCAGTTCACTGGTCCATCACAAGTGCACATATTCTCACTTATGGGCAATTTGGGGTGTTTGTCGAGAAAGCAAACCACCCAAAGCAGGAGAATGACGTGAGTTGAGATTCATACCCAAGGCCTTTATGTTGGGAAGTGACAGTGCTAACCACTGAGCCACCTTTACAAGCCTTTTTTTTTTTTTAAATGATAGCATCAAAAGTCAAAGACTATTTTCTAAATGAAGTTACAAATATAACTTCCTGTTCAAATGCAAACCCTGTCCATATGTGGCACTATTACTTAATATTCTTTGTGTTTTGCTTGTTTTAAATAAAGATTTCATAGTTTTCAAACCAAAATGAGGTTGCATTGTCAACATCAGAATATCAATAAACTCCTGAATGGTAATTACACAAAACTAGCACGGTGTGTATCCATTGCCTGCATGCCCATTGGCTCGACTCTTTGCAGTTCCACTATCTGTTTGGGTTAGAGGTCCATTCTCTTTGTCTGGTTGGCTGGTAGCCAGCCTATCACGCTCTGCCTTTGCCCTGATCAGGTTTCTACGGTGAAAGAAGAGATAGCCTGGCAACAGGAAGCCAGCCAGGGAGAAGATGAGAAGGCCCAAATTGATCTGTTGTAAGGAGAGACATGTCAGGGCATGTGACAAACCTGTTATAAAACCTGTTATATGTGATTGCATGCTTCTGTCTTCTTTCATTGTGGATGCATGTGCTCCCTACCCAGTAAGGATCTCCACTGAGGTGTCCCACCATCACTATGAACAGCGGCTGTTGGAGCAATGCGAAAGCAGCACTGATCATTGACTGCATGCCTGTCAATGTCCCAAAGTGGTTGGCTGGATACCTAGAGTGGGAGGGCAGATAGAAATGATTAACAATCACCAGGAGAATAAAAAGAAAGAGAAAGAATGGCTTTTTTCCCCCAATCATTGTCTTAATTCACTATCAAAATAAACTTAGCATAATAGGATGATCAAGTCCTCCACAGTGCTATGTTGACCAAACCCAAATGCAGAGGTGAAGTTACTCATTACTAATAAACTTCCCTTCACACGCCAGCCAGCTGGAAGCTGACTGCAGCACGGTCTCTACAGACTACAGTACAGTTTTTTATTAAAGCAACACTATTGTTTTTTTCATGTGCACTGCCTGGCCTGGTCAGTTTTATTATATTACAGTATTTTATCCTGGCCATTTGAAAATTTAAACCTGCATCAATTCTTTGTTTTTTCTTTTTCTGGCCACTTGTGGCCAATACAACAAGCTGTTGTATAATAGCGACAGATCACCTTGCAAGTGGTTCGTGCTAATGTGCTAGAAATGTGTTGTTTTTTTCCAAGCATGCCCAGAGCAACATGAGCATTCATTTCAAGTCATATTTCCGGCCATCTAATGAATGTAAGTCCAATATTCATTCTCTTTTTACTTCTATTCTGGTCTCCACCAAAAGCATCTGGCTCTTTAGCTGCTACATGCTCCACAATGTTCAGCTGCTAGCTGCTAACTATGTTGGCTGTTTGGTGTTGGTCAAGTAGTGTACAGTGAGTTTATGTTTCTTTGAAATTAATTGGAAACACTGCTGATGAAAGTGGCGAGACTGGACCAAAGCGATGGCGCCGGTGTTACTCACACAGCAGCGTAGAGACCTCCACAGCAGGAGTGGATAAATCCTCTCACGATGGTATGCAGAACAAAAGACACGGTCTAACAGAGAAAGAACCACAGAGAGCAGATTTCTAAACGATCATCAAAAGGGTCACTGTGTTTTGTTTTTTTTTTTACCTCTGTGTGTCTATACATTCTTTGGCATTGGTACTGTGTTAGCATGCATAGAAACTTTGATCTTTGCGTTTCTATAAAGTATTTGTCTAACCTGTATGGGCAGGTTGTCAATCAAGGAAATTATTCCAAAGATGACCAACAGAATGTTGGTGAAGATGAAAGCTCTCATGGCATTGGTCAGTTTCTGGATCTTTCTGCTTCTCTTTGGGGGAACTGATTGGCTGAAGGGGACAAATGTACACATGGCATGTGACTATTGAATTCCATGATAAACTTGAAAAACTCCATAGAAACCCTCTAAGCCTAACCCCAATCCTGCAACGTAGCAACACAGTGCTTAAACCGAAAGAGAAGCTTCTTATACCTCCTCTCTACTTGTGTGTTTGCATTTTCCTCTTCACACTCCTTCATCCTCCAGTCCATGATGTAGCCAATCAAAGGACAGGTCAGTAGACAAAGCAGCTGCATGGTACCGAAGATAGATGAGTAGAAACCCACTGGGGAGGACATGCAGAGATTGATGGAATCCATGGAAATGTATGTAGTAGAAAGAAGAAGAAGTAAATGGGAGACATATTGAAGTCTCTATATACATTATGTATTATCAGGGCCATGGTCAGATTTCAGATATACTGAGGTCATGAAACCCAACTGTCTCATTTCCCAATATTGAGGTCTAAATGGCTTCAATCCCTCCCCACACTGCGAGGAATACAATTCAGATTGAGAAAAACTGGATTTTGGTAGAAAAAACCCTAAGTCTCAAAATACTGAGAACACTTTTAACTGTAGATATTAACACCTCTCAGATTAATAAATCCCCAGAGGAAAGACCAAGAACATGACCTCAGTTGAAAGTCAGTGGACAGCCCTACTAATTATTGAGTTCAGGTGTTTCGACTGCACGTATTGCTAACAGGTGTCTATAATCCAGTGCATATCCACAAAATCTCCATAGACAAACATTGAGAAGTTAGAATAGGTCGTAAAGAGCTCATTGACTGTAAATGTGGCCCTGTCCTAGAATGCCACGTTTGCCACAAGTCAGTTCATGCAATTCCTGCTCTACTGGATCTGTCATGGAAAACTATGAGCATCATTATTGCTAAGTAGATGCGCCTCAGAGGAACAACAGCTCAGCCAGGAAGTGGTAGACACTATCTCACAAAACCTGGCCAACGAGTGCTGAAGCGCCTAGCATGTAGAAATCAGCTATCATCGATCGCATCACTCACCACACAGTTTCAAACTGCCTCTGGATGCAACGTCGGCATATAAACTGTGCACCAGGACCTTCATGAAATGAGTTTCCATGGCTGAGCAGCTGCATGCAGGCCTCGCATCACCACGTGCAATACCAAGCGTCAGCTGGAGTGGTGTAAAGATAGCCGCCACCAGACTCCAGCTGTTGTAACATATTCTCTGCAGTGATGAATCACCGTCACTATCTGACAGTGTGGTGGATGCCAGGAGAAGACTACCTACAGGAATACATAGTGCTGACTGTGAAGTTTGGTGGAGTAGGGCTGTTTTTCAGGGTTTGGGCTTGGCCCCTTAGCTACAGTGAAGGGTCCTCTTAATGCCAATGAGGAACTCCACTGGCCCGAGTCCTTTGGGAGGAATTGGAGCACAGACTGCAAGTAAAAACCCTCTTGTCCAACACCAATGCTCTTCACGCTGAATGGGCACAAATTCCCACAGACACACTCCAGAATCTCGTGGAAAGCCTTTACAGAAACAGGGATGCAATTCCACAGTAATGCCCATGGTTTTAAAATCCAACGAGCTCATATAGTTGTGACAGTCAGGTGTGCACTGACTTTTTGCCACACAGGGTATAAGCTCAGCCTGTCCACTCCTGCCTTTGAGCATCTGGACTCTTACCTTGTTCATCCACTTCGTTCTGCAGCTCTTCTGAAGCTGAAATTAAAACAACAGCTGCAGGTTAGGGATCACCACGGATAGTTTAACCCAAATTATAATGCAATGACACATCAGTTTTGACCCAGCTTTTATCAGTATGAGAGGATTGTAATTGCTTCAAGCCAAACCAGACAGTGCTGGTGCCTTTGCCATTATACTGTATATGTATATATATTATTCATGTAGGTTATCATTCTTACGGTTGGGGTTGCCGTGAGTGACCAGGAACTCCAGCATCTTATTCATGGCACCCATGAAGAAGATGAGCCTCAGCTGGGTCATTGCCATGGTGATGAGACTCCACAGGAAGATGGGCGAGCACATAGAATGACAAAGCGACACTGAGCCTGAAGATGGAGGGACAGAGAGATGATGTGTGAAAGCTGCCTTTAGTTCAGGTCAGGCCTGGGGTTCGAACAGCTTAATACGTTCCATAACTTGTAAAATACGATGATCAAAAAAGAACGCAGAGTGATTTGTGTCTGTAAATCTATATCTGTGCCTCTAATTTACCACTCCTATATCAGTCTGTTATAGTAAAACACCTGTAAACGGCAAAGACTGAAGACAGGTCAAATATATTGTACTCACACTCATTGATAATGATTAATAATACTGATAATTTTCTCTTTTTTTGAAGAGGAGGCCACAGACAGTGGAGGTGGGGCAGGCAGGCCTAAAATGTGGCCCAACGCAAAAACCTGGAAGCGCAATTTAAAGTTAAGAGGTAGACGATGGAGCCAGTCCCATGCTGGGAGGTAGCAGAAAGCTGCATTTACCAAGAAGAGGAGCAGCAGCAGGCCAGGCAGGAGGGACCCCACCTCAGCCAAAGGGGTCAGTGTGTTTATCAGAGAAACTACAGGGCGATTATCAATGAGCTATCTGTCATCAGTGTAAGGCACATATGTCAAACTGATTCCATAATAATGAAAACCTGCAGCCACACGGCCCTTTATGGAATCAGTTTGACATGCCTGGTGTAAGGACAGAGACAGCAGTCTTGGGAAAATTGTGCATTCATCCTCAGCTCAGAGTAACATCTGTACATTGTCTCTCTTTATAACTCTTCTTTGTGTCAACCATCCCCTGCACTGAATCCTTCATTGTGCATTACTAATCTCTGTTTAAATAACTAAATCTGTATGAGGCTTTAAAAACGTAAGACACTGATCAAGAGACACTCATGTTGTGATTGGTCGCACTTCCTCTCATGGATAGCATACCATATTGGACACTGTGTGAATGTTTCTGAGTGAGGGTGATTGATTTGCAGCTGAATAGACATACAACTCTTGACTAAAATGTTTTTGAATATAGGCAGCATATACATAGAGTGACAGCATTTTAATGTTAAATGTACACTTTAAATTATACACTGAAATTGAATAGTCAATGCTGTTGATCAAGATTTTTAAATTTGAGGTAGACATCTCAAAATGTGCAGTCAGTTTGAACCCACACACCTTTTCAACTACAAATCATCAAAATCATTACTACTGGGTCAGACTGTGACTTTACAGTCATAGGTCGCATAGGTCCATAGGTAAACTGTGTCTTATCACCTGAATAGACATTGGCTTAAAACATGGTAGTATTCCAGCACTTTTTTTATCCATCACAGAAATTCAAGTCTGGTGAATGATCAATGAGTGAACTATGCTTAAAAATAAAATCTGTTAACTTCTTGACTTCTGTTTTTGAAGATAAATGTCATAGACTTAGAGGTTCATATTTCTATTTAGGTCCACTGGAATAAAATAGAGGCTCTTTATTTACCTGTTGCTGTTTGTTCATTTCCAATGCATGCTTAATTCAGAGTGGACATACTCAGAAAGAATTCTGATCAGCTGTTTTAAACTCAGAGTCCAGGATCAAACTCAGTTTGTGAAACGGGTCCTACCTAAGATCCAAGCACAATGCAAGTCAGACTGTGTGTCTGGACACTGACTGCATTTTAATACCGGGTGTAAATGGTGTCCGGATAAGTATTTTTCTCTCTGTCTCTTGTGATTCCCCCAACTTTGAGGAAGAACAATAAATGGAGTCTTCTTATTATCCTTTCTGAATGATTAAGCCCCTACACGTCATGATGCACCCACACAGGTCTTTTCACTTATTTGGCCAAGCCATAAAATTACCAAACAGACTCCACCACAATAATTTGAACTGTGCTGGCTGCTTTGCACCAGTGTGAAAACAGAAAACGCAGTTTCACAGTCCTTTCCACCCTGACAAGAAGAAAAAAATGTGGTAGAACCCTCATATTTATTGTTTCACATAAATACCTGAATATAAATACAATAAAAATCTAATGTTAAGGGTGATGTTGCTTACCCTCGTTTGTAGTTTGGGAGTCTGGCTGCTCGCGTTCTGGCTGCTTGGCTCCCATTTCGTCTTCCATAAGAGTCACATGGGTGACGTATCTGTCCCCAGTCAGCTTGTCCTCTGTCACAACCCCATTCAGCTTCACTCTTTTACTGTGGCCGTGAGGCAATTCATTAACACAAAAAATGCAAAATGAAATATTAGAGCATTGACTCTTTTTCTTTTTCTGGGTGGTCCCTGAATGCAACACACGTAGTGGTTACTTGTCATGATGTCATGCTACATGGCGACTATGAAGAAAATGTTGCACTTTTCAAGAGAAATGACAAATGTCAATGTCATTACTTATGTACAAGTATGCATTTATTCCATGTTCTCTGTTAAGTCAGTGCCAGATTGTCTCGTGAATCCGTCAGTCTTCTGTGCCACCTGCCTGATTCTTGCCTCTGTTCGAGCAACATCCTGAGGCTCTGCCAGCGATTCTTCATGGAACTGTCTACGTTCTGCTCCTTCTCCCTGCAGTCTGTTATCTATGCATGGGTCCAATCCAGTCAGTACCACAAATGTGACAAACACAGTGTGGTTTTCACAGCATGCTCTCAGGCCAATATTCAAAGTGTGACATGTCTGCATATTCAACTGAATTAAAGAGTAAGACAGGGGGGCATGTGGCACCTGTCCTTCATAGTTTGGTGACATCTGACATTGCTCGATGTCCTCCTGGATTTAAACTCTTCACTTGTTATACGATCCACATGTATCTGTATGTGTTTTTTGTTGATGTGTTCTGTACACATGGCATCTATTCTGTGCCTGGGATCTTTCCTCTGTTGCTTTTAATGAGGTTTCATCAGTTTTTCACATGTTTAAAATGTTTTTTGGGGGGAGCTCTTCCATATGTGAGTTGAGGGTCTAAGGACAGATGGTGTCGTATGCTGTAGAGATTATAAAGCACCTTGAGGTAAATTGTGATTTGAATATATTGGGCTATATAACCCTTGACTTGACTATAATATAGAGCGGGTGGAGTGAACCTGAAGTAGTACCTAGGTGGCAATTGGGAATCTAGAGCAGGTGTATTGCTGTATGCCACAGTGCCTTATTTTGATAGCATCACTAGGCTCAGTTATTTCAGAATGCCATCAGACACAAATTATTTTTTAGATATGGATCTGAATTATACTTCTCTTCATTTGTAATGTACACACAGTGGTCCTTTAAGTTTAATGAGGATTTTCTTAATCTGAATCCCATAATGAGAATTTCTGAGACATTTGGGTGCATAAAAGCTTTTTCAATGTCCTTTGAGTGTTTAGTAGGTTAAAAATGTGACTACAGGATGTACTGACGTGTATCTGATGTCTTCAGGTGCAGGGAAGGATTCAGCAGGCCAGTTTAGAAAGCAGTTGAGGAAGACCGTGCAGGCCATACCAGACCAAACCCACATGATGATGCAGAACGGCACTCCAAGGTCATAAATCAACTGGAGAGGAGAGGCAAGACAGGCAGGGAGACGGGTAAGGAGAGAGACACAGAGAGACAGATGGAGGAGGGACGAGGATAGGAATGAAATAGAAGGGGAACATGGTAAAAAAAAAAAAAGTGTGTATGAGCATACTGTAAATGTTACCTTATTGCATCCTCGGAATATTTCACTTGAGCTGCTACTTAAAGGTCATCCCTGAAAGCCCACTGTAGTTTCTTCCCTTCTTCTCTTCCTTTTCCTCTCTCTCCCTTCTTTCTCCCCATGTGCACTTCTCACTTGTTTTTTCTAGTCTAATCTATTCCTCCCCTTTTGCTTCCCATTCTGTTTGTTCTTTCCTCCATCTTCTCCCTTTCTTCACCTTTATACCTCAAAAGGGATCATTTCTTTTTTAATTTCTTATTATTTTCTATTATTTTCTTCTCTAATTTCTATTGTTAATGTTCTTACAATGCCTCTTGTACTCTTTCTACAGTACACAGTCCTTCAGCACAGCTGGCAAAAATGTTGTGTTTTCAGTATTTTATGGTCTAACTGCACAAACAAGTTACTCAGTCCTAAACAATCCTAACCAACTAGCCAGCAGTTGAAGTATGTTTGTGCATACATGCATGTGCGTGTATGAGTGTGCGTGTCAGCACCTTGACACCGGGGAAGGTGACAGCTGAGGAAGCGTAGGAGCCGATCATCAGGGAGAGGATGGTCGATCGTACATTACCAAACATGTTAGGCAGCTGGATGAAAGAGAGAGAGATTCAAGAGAAAGAAAACAATGTCAAACAAATAAATAAACCAACCAACCTTACCAGTCAGCAGTAAATGAAACAACACTGCAATGATGCAGAGTGCGTGGCTGGATCCTGAATCGTCAAAGTGCTGCTGAGCACCATTGACTGTCCTCGCCTATTCATTTTGATGGAGCAGTGGCCAATGAGAAATGAGGAAAATACATTCACATTAATAAGATCCTGCTACTGGTAAACACTAAATATTTTAATCAGCTATGGTTCTGTCCAATGACTTTTGAACCTTTCAGGCCTTTGTATAAAACAACATGCAGTCTAACTAATAACAGCTGTTATGAGCAAACTAATAAACATCATCAGTGTGTCAAATGCACATTAAAAACTCAACCAACAGGCAGCACCACTGCACTCTGATAAACAAGCTTTTCTTCTTGTTGGAAGTTGTGCTGATTAACACACACACACACACACACATTAGGTGATTGTAATGTCCACTTTTACGGACATTACATAGACTTACATTAAGTTCCCGGAGACTTACCATAACCATAACCACTACTTGCCTAACCCTTACCCTAACCTTAACTTAAATCTAATCTCACCCTAACCTTAACCCAAGTCTTCACCCTAAGATTTTATGGTTTACATTCTGGGGATTTTTTCTCCATAAGGAAGGCAAGTCCCCACAATGTGACTGTGCAAACATGCTTGTGTCCCCACAACATGAGTAATACATGGCCACACACACACACACACTCTCTCTCACACACACACACACGCAGCCCCTGTGTGACTGTTATCCATCCTTTTGTCATAACAACTTGGTAAATGTGTGAGTGTGTGCATGTGAAGATTCTCTGGCCGTGCAGATGGCGTGTTTTGGTGTGTGTGTGTGTGTGTCTACAGACTTTCACTCTAACTATAGACTCAGCTGGAGTGCTGCCAATCACACAGCACGCTGCACGTGGCACTGTTCACATGACAGGCCTTCATGCTCAGTTTAAACTTACTGCTCAGATCAGATTTTTTGGATGACTGTTCATTTCTATTCTAGAATGTTAAGAGTATATCCCATACCAGCATTAACTGAGGCCACGTGACAAACATACACATTGACTGCAAACTCTTCTGTTTTTTAGGTGTCCCTATAGAAAGTCTGATATTCTTTACATCGTACAGAAATGTTGGGTGATAAACACGACCAGCAGCATGTGGTTTGTCCTGAAGGTTGCACTGGAGAAGAGGCCATGGAATGAACATAAATGAGTGAATGCAGAAAACTGAATGGCAATCTGCTTGGTAGATGATATCTTGTGTGCACAGTTTGCATTTTGTCCTGATGGTGGCACCAGAGGAAAGCACAGTGTGCTGATAAGGTAAGACAGCAGTGTGTCAGGCGGACAGTGCACCTTAGGAACAAAAATCCAATAGATATTTTTTTCCAATACTTTCTTCAACACTGTCACAAAATGCTGCAAGTCATGGTTTTACAATAATTTCCCAGTCATAGTTAAGTTTGGATGCTTTGTACTCTACTTGGAGTTTTTTGCCCTCTTCTTATATGTTTTTTGGATAAAAGCTGCGCTGTTCAGAGTGAAAGGAACTAGGTGTAAATAAAGCACTTTCTGGAAATGTGCAAGCCTTTTTGACCTTTGAGTTAATATCGAAAATGTGCCCAATGGTTGTTCAAACCGAACCTGCAGCATCTACAGTAAGAGGTTTGGTGTGGGGACACACTGGTCTGAAATCTATGGACAAAAATAGCTGTGATACATCCATATAAAACTGGAATATTATTTACAGTTGTGGTCCTAGCTGCTTTCCAGCCTCTTCTACCCGAACCTGAACCTGAACCTGAATCTGTACTTTTTACTGTCCCTGCTCCTGTTAACCTGTGGATTCTTCCCTACTTTTTACTGGACGTTCTGCCTTTGCTTGTAAGCCTTTGTGTCATCATCTCACCATCAAAACCACTGAAGTGCTCCTGTCTGCTGGTTGTCTGCATTTGGGTCCTCATACTTGCTGCCTCTGAGTTACTGAGTGCTAGAGTCATTATATATGAGCTCTTAAGTTACTGGCCTCCCACTTCCTGCCTTTTGAGAATTGTGTATTTTACCCTGCTGCCTTAAAGTTATTAAAGGTATTAAAATTTGGTTTTGGCATTAGGTATCTCCAATAGACAGGGCTAGGACAATATAGAACAATGCAGGACTCACATGAGCTGATACTCTATTTTAGTGGTGCAAATTCCCCAAGAAATTTGTAATTAATGATAATTGACAAAAACCAGTTAATACAAAGTGGGGCTGATCGGGGACCATAGCAACTGCCTGCTTTGTGTGGTTGGTAGTCCAGCTTTGAGTAACAGTAGTGGTAATTTTATGTAGAGCTACTGATGGCTTGGCCTCATTATCAGTTACATGTCTGTCTGTTGGACACTGTGTCTTCCTGTCTGTCTGTCCACCTGTTTGCCATCCAAGTTTAACTGCTGTCATGCCACTCTACCTCCCTTTCTGTTCATTTGACTGTAGTAGTGGTAATAACATTAGTTGTAGTGGTGGCAATAATAGTAGTAGCAGTAGCAGTAATCGTAGTAATAGAATGTATATTGAACCCAAATGTACTCAAGTGTATGCCATCTATGCTTGTCTCTCTGTGTACAGTCCTCAAGTTCAACCAGTGTCCTACGTCTCTGCTTTGACTTTCTCTCTCTCCTCAGTAATGTTTCCATGTTGTCGTTGCTTTGCTTCCCCCTCTTTTTCCATTCCTGACTGCCCTCCCCTATTTTCTATGGCTCGCTCCCTCTGTTTCCATTAGATATTCCATCTGTTCTTACCCTCCGTTCCCAAAGCCCGCCTCATGCTACCTATCATCATGAAGTTCTTCCCACAGGTACTAATCTGCTCTGTACTATACATGCATTCAGTAAATTATAGTGAATCACACTGATGGACCAAATCCATGTCCTTTTTGCTACACTGATGGCGGGGGCTCTCAGGATGCTACTGTCCAACTCACTCATCAGATAAACAGTCGATATTGTATGATTCTACAAAAAGAGAATTATATTCAGTGCCAACTTCTTCTTTTTTTTGCATGGAGTCCCATTGCTGCTCAAATTCTCACTTTGCTACAGTTAAAGAAAAGAAAAGGTCCTGGCTAAGAAATGATTAGGGTTAGACAGCAAAACGTTTGCCTTTATTTGGAATTGTGAATATGTTTCATAGAAAGGCGAGTGTTAACTGCATCCTACTCACCAATCAATCACCCCGCCCTTCAAACCCTTACTTCTACCTTGGTACAGAAAGAGCACACTACTTCCCGCACTGGCTCTGAGCGTTGGCTTTGGATGTAAATTACTAGGCTATGTTATGGGTTCATCCAATATGCATGTTATTCTTAGGATGCTGAGCTGGTCCACAGTCATCCTAAATGCCATGAAATTTGGAACAGGCAAAGTTTGGTTTTAATTTTTCCAGTGAATAATTTGACATATATTGGATGGACTGGCACAACATTTGGGTGGCACTGATGTTCAGCAAGGAAATTAATTGTAAAAATGTCGGCAATCCCCCGATTTCATCTAGCACCGTTAGATAAAAAATTCTGATACTTTGGTTTAAGATAAAAATACCTGCAAAACCAAAGGCTTTCATTTCAGCCTCAGCTGTATTTTGTGTTTACTGCTAATTAGCAAACGCATGCTACCATGTTAAAGTAAGATGGTGACCATGGTAAAAATCATACCTGCTAAACATCATCATGCTAACATCGTCATTGTGAGCATTTTCTCAGTACAGGTTTGAAAGAGCCACAAGAGTGGCTGTAGACTTTTAGTCTTTCCAAAAATTTAGGACTATAGTGAGCTCTGCTCCGATCCCTGGAAATAGGAGATTTTAAGGCTTGGACATATTTTCTGTGTTGTTCATTCGGCAGACATCTGCGGACTTGTACTGGTCACGCGTTGGTGGATGCACCATACGATGTTTGCCAAATGCCATAAAAATAAAAAGAAGATGAAAAAAAAGAGGAAGTGTGCACATTAGGAAACAAAATGGTCAGCTCACGACAACGAGAAGAGCTCCTGTGTTTAAATGTGTGTGTGTGTGTGTGTGTGTGTGTGTGTGTGTGTTGTTTTTAGCTAAACAACAAGAAAAAAGTGAAAAGAGAAAATATAATGTGCAACCACGTAGCGAGAATATGACAAGGGATGGGGAATACAGTCCACCCAGAGAAGAACAAGAGACGAGAAGCACCGACAAGGATGCTATCAGCTCAGAGCACTTGCTATGTAGGTAGTGATCACAAATTTTGCGCTGTGCGTGGACATCCATGGGGACTCTTACGGACAGGGGCAGATGACAACATTTATGTAACCTGGACCAAAGCAAACCCTCGTGGACACACAGTGTGAATTTGGCTTTAGGTTGATGTAGTTTGGGGAAAATACCACTGGCTCTTTTCAGTCAGTTTATTACAAACTGCCTTATCATTGACAGGACCACTTGTGTTGGCAGCTAGTTAGGTTATCTGGGAATGTGCAGCTTTTACATCAGGTAGTTATGTAAGAACTTATCAACAAGGTAACACACACCACAACAAACACAAACACACACAAACACACACCAGACCAAGAGTGATAGCAGAGAGGCCAAAATGACCATGTCAAGGACATATTCTAGGTCAGGAAGTAGGAGAAACAGAGACAGAGAGAGAGACAGAGAGAGAGAGAGAGAGAGAGAGAGAGAGAGACAGAGAGAGAGGCACAGGTTTGACAAGGGGACAGGGCTGTGAGAGGGTGTGTTGACCGCCCATGTTTTGGATTGGCCGAGAGACCACAGCGGAATATAGAACGAGTAGAACAGCATGTGCTGCTTTCCAAAATACACACACACACACACACACGCACACACACACACACACGCACACACACACACACACGCACACACGCACACACACGCACACACACACACACGCATACACACACACACACGCACACACGCACACACACACACACACACACACACACACACACACACACACAGCCTCACACAGAGTCATGTTTCCATCACTTCAGAGGACATTACATTGACTTACATTCATTTCCTTGAGAGCTACCCTAACTACTACTTGTCTAGCCCTAACCCGTCTCATCCTGGCCATGAACACCTTCCTCTGAGAACACTTTTAATCTCATTTTCTCACCAATAGGTTGTCCTAACCCTCACCATTCTCGTTCAATGTGAAGATAACTCTTCACTTCAGGGTCAATTTCAGCACAACCATTTGACTCGAACACCCTTGACCGTCCTTGGATTCCATCCTGTAGACTAACTTTTCATCCTGGCCTCAACCATCCTGTCCTGACCTGAACCTCTAGGAAGGAGAACCTCGATATCAAAAGTTCAAAGCACTTTATGTGGGGACTTGTAAGACACAAAACAATTTAGTATACTCTCCTCAATGGGCAATATGGGAATGGAAAGCTGTGAAAATGTATATGTACAACTCCACTAGAACACTGTGATCCCAGCATGCAGGCCTACTGGTGCTCTAAAAGCAGAATGGGAGTCAGAGCCTTTAGCTATCAAGCTCCTCTCCTGTGGGACCATCTTCCAGTGGTCGTTCAGAAGGCTGACACCCTCTCAAGAGCAGGCTTAAAACTTTCCTTTTTGATAAAGCTGACAGTTAGGGCTGGCTCAGGCTTGCATGGAGAGTGGTCGAACCTGGATTGTGGATTATAGCTCCTGCCATGACCCTGCCTGACATCCACTGCAACTTCTGTTAATATCCGTTATACCACCATTATTATTAGACCCATAGAGTTGTATTATGTACATATATGTACACATTATCTGTTACTACATATATCACATACATCAATATATCATGTATGTATTTACGTTGCTATATATACTGCATATAGCTATAAGTCTAGTATCAGAGCTGTCACTGTTACTGAGAATTCATCTCTGTCCAGCCAGTGTATTCCAGTGTCCTGAATCCCTTGAATCCATTCATTGAAAAGATTTGTTGACTGAATGTTTAGTGCTCGATCTGAACTCTATGTCTATGTACTATGACTATGTAGTCCCACCATAGACTATAAAAAACATGGACATAGTCTCTGTGATGTCACCCACAGGTTTCCGAATCCTGGTAACTGAAACCTAGCAGCTGGCTGTCACTCAGAATGGCCGTGCCAATAATTCTGCATCACTTTCAGCATTAATATAACTTACATGAGTGAGTTATATAAAAATTCACCCTCTGTACAAGCGATTCATGGGACTGAGTTTTTGGCACTTTCATGGTGGCTTCATTTTTCAGCCCTGGAGGTTTCTGCTTGAGTTCCACTCACTGAACTAAATGTCACTATCTAGTGAACTGAGAATGGAGAATTTAGTTGGATAAAAATAGCGTTTGCAAGCTGAACACTGAAGTCCTACTATGTACAGTACATATATTTTTGTAACACCTAATTATTGAATAACATATTTGGTACTACTTCTCACTTCAAGACTTCATGACATGAGGCGGGGGACAGGAGGAGGGGCTCATGTTCACTGTGTGATACGTGTAATGAACAAAACACGCACAGAGAGACAGTCTCAGCCTCAGCCACCCACTTTTTCATAATGCTGGTTTTGCCATGCATCATTAAGTATGAAATAAGGTGAAATTGGAAAGAAAACTGGGGTACCTCAGGTGAACAATGGTTATTTTTCAGTGAGAGGAACAATTTTTAATGTAACCATCCTTACCTCTGAAACAGTTATGAATACATTTTTGACACTTTGAAATACGATACGTATGTGTGCATGTGCCTTTTAATGAGTGGGAATCATACTGTGAGTGAGGTGAAGGTCAGGCAGATTCCTCCAAAGCCGTTGAAAGAGACAGCAAGGAAGATGAGGAAAGAAAGCACTGAGGAAAGACATGGAAATGAAGAATACCATAAGATATCATGACATGTTAAAGGCATGTTTCATATTTTTATAATGTTGGTCTTTATTTTGTGTTTTTCAACTGAAAGTGTGTGCACCCAACATGTCAGTTATAGTCTCTGTTTGCATGGCAAATGTGTGTTTGCACATAACTATGGTAATTAAGGTAGGTGAAAGTTAAACTAGGAAGGCAGTCTGCAAAATGTAATCCCCCTTTTACAACAGACAGTTTGGGTATTAATTATAATATTTGACTTTTTCTTCCAAGTTACTTCAGCTGGAGGTGTGTTTGCATCCTGTTTCATAATCTCACTTCTCACTTTCCCTGTTTTATGGGGTCTGTTGTAACGATGTATTCATGAAGCTGGTGTGTAAAATGTTACCATAACTAATAAAAACGATTGCAAAACTGCAACAATAAGACCAAAGCTGTTGTATGATGGAAACCTCCTTTAAGAAGTGTATCGATGTGGATTGGACAAGTGCGAGTATCTGATGATTCAATGTTTGACATATAGATCTGCTGTCTCACCTTCAGGGTCATATGAAGCGGCAGCCATCATTGCGCAGGAAGATGCGAAACATGCACTGAAATACAGACACAAGACGTCAGAGCACATATCAAGTGTGGTTTCATTGTCATTCCCATGTTACATGTGGAAAATTGTCATATTGAGATAAAAGCCAATAATAAAAGGTCTGTCTGTCATACCTGCCAATGAGCCTCAGCGGGCGTGGCCCATATCTGTCCATCAAGATCCCCAGGGGTAAAGTGGCTGCACTCAAGAGGAACGAGCCGATGGTGAAGCCGAGATTCAATATCTCTTCCTGCTCCACACAAGTCTGCCAATCACCGCTCTCCATGGAGGTCATGTTGGTGTGGACAGTCTCGTTTTCTGGATAGGGTCATAGAAAAAACATCTGAAACGTTGAAAAGTAGAGAACAAACAGCTGCTTAGGCCGCCAAATGAGGCAGGTGTCTGACATATCTGACTGTGAATGATTATTATACTAGAGACAACCACAAAAGCAGGGTGGATGATGATCTTACCAATACAAAGGTGGGAGTAAAAGCCTTCATTCTTCAGCATGATGAGCAGCGAGCCCCAGCCCAGCAGAACAGCGGAGAAGAGCAGGTTCTCTATGATGGCTGTGAGGGCCATCCACCACCTCCGCCGGTACGCCTGGGCTAAGCTGGGAGCCATGATGGCTGGAAGCACAAAACAACAGGAAACATTTAAGAGGAAAACACGATCCACCAAGCAGCAGGAAACCAAAGTTCTGCACCGAACCTGCAAGTGAAACAAATCCTGACTTTGCACCACCCTGTGACCTCAGTGTCACTTTAGAGTTTCACTCACATGACATACTGTGATCACACTGGTTAGTGACAGTTTAGCTAGATTAGCTACTACGTTATTTGGAGGTGAATCGGAAAGTGAACACACCCGTGATGTTGCTAAAAGTCCCTCACTTTACACAAAGACTATGTGTTCGTACCAGCAGCAGAATTGAACCAGGAAGTAAACGACTGTTATCATAACTGCTACAACTGGCTAAGAAATGAAAGCCCAAATTCTAAAAAAGCTGTTTTCTATCAACTTGGTGTATCAAAGTCAGCTAATATCTTCCTATTGGTGGAAACCTGGGAAATTTCACAGATTACTATGGAAAAAATGAGGGGTCTTTATCACATTGATGCCAATATCCTGCAAATCCAAAAATGTTGGAAGTAGTGTGGCTCAGTGATTTGCAGCATTACACAATGACCAAATACACACAGATATTAAAGGGCAGCTATCTCAGTATTAAGAGTTTTGCAGACTTCCTTCGTTTCTATAGTGACGTGAGCATGTGAGTCGTGAGGAAAGCTGACAGGAAACAAATGACGTCCTAACGAGGGAGCTGGAAGATGACACCAAAGAAGGAGCTGTTGGACCCCACTTGACCTTCTACTTTAGCTGGAGCTATCGAGTGTCATACACTGATCTAACACACGTGCACACACACACACACACACACTCACGTGCACACATGCACACAGAGAAACATTCAAGTTGAACAAATCAATGGACCCAGAGTTCTTCCCAGCTTTGAATGTGTAAATATTTGATGGATGTGGTGTGTGTGGACTCCTGTCATTGTACAAGGCCCTATATTAGGCACGTGTATGCACACTGGAAGGTGCTGACCATGCAAATAACAGTGTGCTCTCTCTCTCTCTCTCTCTCTCTCTCTCTCTCTCTCTCTCTCGTTCTCATTAACACACACACATATACTAATACACCAGGATATGTAGGGAAAACATTAGTTAGTCTACTGTGACTTGTGATAGTCTTTGCTTACAGAGACATCATCCATTGAGCTGTATGTGTGTGTGTGTGTGTATACTTGTCCTTAAATTGGAAAGCCCCATGTGTGACTCAAAATACAAGTTCAGAGGGTATCACTTTGTGCAATACAAAGTTCAAGCAGGCATCCGTAGAGCGTGGCATTAGTTCATTATAATACGACTGAGAACATGTCTGCCACAAAGACTGATAAAAGCAAATAAATTAAGTAAGTAATAAATAAATCAGATCGTTTACAGGATATTCAACCTTTGTTTCATTTGAATACATTTAGTATTCCCTGTGTCTTAACAGGGATTGTATGAAGGTGATAAAGTTTGTCCATGAGTAGAAAATCCCAGCCCATCACATAACCTGCTGTGTTTGGGGATATACTGACTGTAAGTTGTCATTACCACAGTTCTATCATTTAGCAGGGGGAACAGCTAAATGTATGCTTAACTCTGTCCAAATGTCCATCATTATACATTATTACACAAACTGTCGTTGTACTACATACTACAAACAGCTGTCATCCTTATTAGCAGAGAACAAAAGAAATTATAACAAATCATTTACTTATTCTTTTTTTCTCCCATATTATCCCAACTGACAAATGATGTGTCCCTCTTAGTGTTTAGACTTTCTATTTTGTGGCTGTGTTAATGTAAAGACACAGTTCTCTAATCCACAGATATTTAACTTGCAATAAACTGTAGAAGAGGTGCAACCAACAAATATCTGGAGTTGGCCTACCATAACGTTCAGTGCTGTGAGGAAGGCAGCGGGTGGAAAAAACGAACCCGCTGTGTTTTAATGCTATGTTCAGGACGGTCAAATGAGTGGGCAACAACAACAATGAACAAAAAGCGATGAGCAAACTTCCGCGAGTGGCAACATGAGCAAGTCACACCTCATTAGCTAAGGATATCAGAAGGTTTCTCCTAACAAGGCCTTGACTACCACGTCAGTTCAGATGGACTCTTCTCAGTATGCTCACAAACGCCTGTTTACATGTCAAAGTGATGCTCAACCATCCAAAAATATTTGTTGGCAGAGGCTGAATTGCAGCCACAGGCCGTTCCCTGTTTCTACTTTAAATCTTACACTGAGCTCTGTCCTTCTAATGTTCTCTTCATAACAGTATGACAAGATGAATGCTGATCATAGCTGCTGATGTTGGACAGGAGTGGAAACTGACTGATCCGAATGCAGTTTTGGCAACATAACCCTGATTCAGAATTACTTGCAGAGTGCAGTCATACAGCAACAAAACGCAGTCAGTGTCATTAAAACCTCCTGTCAGGCTTTATGAGGGGACACCTTCACATGTGTCTACACTGGCAGCACAAGGAGGAAACAATCCTGACTATGCAACCTGTTTGAAGTCACTTACTTTATGACCTGTGCTCCTCCAGGAGATGATCTGTGTTTATGTGGTGATGATTCAACGCGTCCTCTCCGCTGCTGCTTCTGTTTCTCAACAGGAGGGTTTGATTGTGTTTCACAGATGAATCTTCCTCTGTTTCTCTTGCAGACTTAAAGTGTAATAAACTTCCCTGTGTGGCACCTGCATGCACTGGCACATGTGCACTCACATTGACTGTCTCTCACCCTCTCTCTCTACAGTATGTCTATAAATGGAGCTTGAGCCTCGCCTACCCACCGCACTGACCCTAACACACACACACACACACGCACAAACTCACTTAGCTCACGTTTGGGGAAATTACATAGGGTACATATTTGGTATTTTCTTGCTCATTTATAAAACTGTATTGACAGACATAAACATTTGTTTTCTTATATATTTCAGTGAACCTGTAACCATGTGACAACAGTATGCCAAATCAGTCATGCAGAGAATAAGTTGGCACCACCTACAGGTGAAAAAGATGCATTCAACCACTTAAGCTCCTGAACCTCACAAACCGATGAGGGGACAGCAGAGAGAAGTCAGGTTTAACAGATAACACCTGGTGAAGGTTGATGAGGATGTCCAGCAGGCTGAACCACACAAACCATCAGTTGAGACTGCCGCAAGGTAGACACTGATAGTAGATTCTGTCTGAGCCAGGACAAAGAGGTGCTGGAGGAAGGACAGAATTAAGGAGATGTGACAAGTAAAGTGATTCTCAATATTAATTTGACAAAAGTCTTGAAGCCACCGTGAAGCTTGCAGGGCCTCTGGGTGTCTGGGTGCCATATGCTGCACCTGGGATAGCATATCCCGTCTGACTTTAAAATACCATGGGTTGCCCTCCAACATCTCGTGGCTCTCCACCATCCATTGTCTCTGCAGCCAACCTGGTGCCTCCAAGAGTACCCCAGCACACAGTGGCTTCACCTTTCTGAGGAAAACCAGCAAAAGAGGAGGCAGTGGGAAGGCATACAGCCTCACACAAGGCCATGAAAGGCTCCCCAGTGGTCCTGGCAGGCCAAGCATCCATGACCACAGAGGACAGTGAGTGAATTTATATATGTGTGTGTGCTTGTGTGTATTAACACTAAAATAATATAAAGATTTACATGAACTTATTCTTTATTAATATGGTATTGGCTCCTGTCAGTTCAACCATGTTGGAGAACAAAATAAATCACCTGACATTGGTGTCAGCAGTGATATGCTGGTAGCCTGCTGAATGGCCCCATCAAGTGGTCAGCACGCTCATCAGACACTGCAGCAAGAAGCATTTCCAAACAACTGTCCTGTCCTGCAGCTACTGAGACACAAGCTGGTAATTCTGACTACTGCTGCTGTTTTAAATTCCTGTAATGACTGCAAATCACGGTTCTGATCATAGACTACGGTTGTAACACATGATGCAGAAAACATAAAATGCAAGTGCAAACACTTGGGGATGGTACCCTCTAAAATGTAAATGTAACAGCAGCAGACAATCTGCTGCGCAGCACTTGGAATGTGTCAAACAAGCACAGCACACTTGAATTCAGAACCATTGTAGATTTATTGTTTTCATCCCGTAACATCATTTCCAACGACAACAAACTCTTCAACAGTAGAATGAACGAGAAAAAAGTTCAAAATAAAATCTGCAAAACGGTGCTCCCTTCTTTAGCTTCAGTGTAAATGTTGCTTACTTAGTGTGGAGGGAACACAGAGGAAGAGAAGGGAAGAAAAGAGAAACTATTACAGTTTCCCTATTTATGATGTTCTTCAAGTCATTTATTGACAGTCTGGAACCATACAAGACCTCCTTTCCACTCATTCTTCTCCTAGATGGGCGACATGGATGTAATAATAATAATAATAACAACAACAATAATAATAATAATAAAGTACAAGTTGGTACATTGGGGATTTGTCAGAGCTGGGCTGTCAGGGCATACTACACCCTTGGAAAAAAAATACAATATCAATAAATAACGAAAATAAAAAATAAATACTCAGAACTAAGTGCATCTACATGTGTTTCTTCTGCCTTAATAGTATCAAAACAAAAATATTATATTTCATATAACATTGTTCATTTTTGAAACTTTCAAGCTATTGTGGGAACATTGAGCAAAAACAAAAAACACAAAGAAAAAATAGGCAGAAGTGTGGGCAGCAAAGAAGCAATAACGTCTATGGTTTCCAATAATCAACAGGGAGTAAGTGTGAGAAAAACAAAACCTCAAAAAAGAAGAAAAAACAAAAAACTGCCTGCTTCCACAACAGGTGAGTTGGTCTGACACCTCCATAACAGTTTCTGACCTCAGAAGGCTTCTCTACTCTGAAGCACAGGTTTATGCTTTTATTAAGTGGTTTCAGAAAGAGCCTACGACCTATTATTAGGGCCACTTTTAGGGAAGAAAAACCCTGGGAAAAACTACGAGCAATTGTACAAGATCAGGTCATAAAACACAAGAACGAAGTCAGGAAAATAACAAAATGAGTAAACTTGTGATTTTATGGACAGACAGCCAGCTACACGCTCTGCTAACGAAGCAAAGTCTGACAGAGTTCTGACTGTGGCAGAGTTCGACCGTCAGTCCAGAGAGGACACAGAGGTGACGCGACCTGAGCTGTACTCTAACACAAACCATTAGCAAGCATAACGTCATCTCAAAATATTCAGACATTTTTCTCATAAAATTGTGACTTAGCTTTCATAAAATCATGATCTTATTTTCCTCAACTCAGGTTGTTTTCCCTAGAAGTGGCCCCAATGCTCCATCATCATGACCAAATGCAAAGCACAACAAAAAGTACTGCAGAATCAAAAATGCTTTTTCCAAAAAAATAAAACAAAAATCCTTCAATGGCAAACAGAGAGAGATGTCACAACGGCATCACTGGCAAACATGGCAGATGGGTCATCGAGCAAGAAAACGCATTCAAATACACACTCACTCACTGTCAGGCTTGAATCTGAATCACTGAATCTGTGTGACAGCTCTGCTGACATCAAGCTGAAATCGTGCATCACTGTGAGCACGCCAACACAGAGGCAGGTTCTGCGGTAAACAGGCATGGGGGAAAGATTAAAAAAAAATACACTGCTGCAGTGCTGTTACTGAGCGGGACTTGTATAGTGAGAATTATAAACACATACAGAATATTTAAAGCCATAACATAAAGAAGCAATATAGAACTTCACTAATCAGAGACAACTCATTCATCCTGGAGTGAAGGCTTATATTGAGCTTCAGTCAGTCTATGAAGCCTCAGGATGTCTAAAGGATGAGCAAAAGTCAATCAACAGAGAGACAATGAGGGATATTAGAGTGTAGATCAATCAGAATGAAGGTCTAAGTGACTGGTCTTCAAGAATTTAAAGCTCTGATGAACTGTACTCTAAACCGTGACACAGTTTTAGACATGTGAGCCCACACACGCCCCTCTTTAACCCAGACTCTGCAGGTGAGGATGTGTTTCTGCAGCACTTCAAACATGTTAGAGGTGTGTGACGTGCGTTGACATGCGATCTCTCATGGTCTGCTAACAGTCTTCCCTCACAGGTCAAATGCTTGTTTGCAGTATTTACAAGGAAATTCTAACAATAATGTGACTGAATATTTTTGCATTGCAGCATAAAGACCGTTGCAGTGGCCATTTATTGTACACGTAGTTATCAGCTGTTACTGGCCACATATTATTACTGGTGAATCACTGTGTGGACGTAATGTTGGTGTGTGTGTTTGAGAGTGTGTGTGTGTGGGTTTGTCTTTGATTCTGGACCACTCAACATGTTTCTCTTTTTTCTATTGATCCCACTCATTTTTCAAACACAACAGTTCATCTAAAAGGTGCTATGTGTAATTAGTTGAATCACTCTGAACTCACTGAACATCTGGTTTCCAGCCCAGCCAACCCAAAACAAAACAAAGTTTATGCTACACGAATTACTTTTCTTTTCACTAATCTTTCCCCTTTTATTTTCAAGTCCTGGTTACTTTCTCCTCTTCAGGAGTCAGTGACACCAGCTCTTCCAAAGTTCAATCTTAGCCTTGTTGTAATTTAAGTTTTCACAAAGCAGAGACATGTGCATCACTAAATTAAAACAGGTTGAGTAGTAGAGATTAATAGAGAGATTAATTATTACATATTTAACTGTAACTGCCAGGTGGAACACTTGCTAAGATAACTGATGTTAGTTTGTTAAATTTCACCCCTTTAGACTGAAAAGTAAAATTTCCAACATGTCTGACTCTCATTTACACTACGTTAAAAAAGCACAATATATATCTCCAATTGCAAAAGGTTATGCCAATAATCTCACACTGAATATAGTTGGTTAGGTTATCTTATATTTCCCTCCCAGTCTGAGCTACATGAATACTACTAACCCTCAAACAAACCAATTTATCAGTATAAGCATATATGAATGAAGCAAAGTCATCCTTGATTGACTGTTTGATTGGACAGTGCTACAGATGTGTCCTAGCAGCAGATTTACACAGTCTAAAGTCTAAAGTCTTTTGCTAGATAAGACATTTCCAAGTTTTATTGGTGCAACCTGATTCAGTAAATGACTAGTTTAAAGGTAGCTACGACTTACTAAGGACTTAGGAACAAACTCTGCAAAGGTTTTATGAATAGCTGGTGCCACCCAGTCCTCCTGGTGTCAAAAAAGTCTAATGAAACAATGTGAGAGGGAAATGTCACTCATTGGAAAAATAAAAAATAGCAGTTGGGAACCATTAATGATGGACACGGTATTTTACATTGTGTGTCCCCGGGTTAAATTTGGCAGGAAAACTAAATGCTGACAGACTTTAGAACACAAAACCGATTATAGCATGCTAACATGCTAATGTCTATAATGTAACTTTAAGTAGTTTAAAATGCAAAGGTCAGCAGGTGAGCATGCTATGTTAGCATTCATGTACAGACAGTTTTAAAGGTTTTCAGAGACATATTTAATTTTTGGACCGACAAACTGACTAACGCTGGCATCCCTAGATTAAAAAAAGGGAAAGCTCAAACAAGTACAGTATAAATAAGCCATGGCATTCTTATGACATGTGATCGCAACTTCGACACTATTAACAACACATAGCACCTTTTATTATTGAGGAAGCGATGGTCTGAAACGGCCTTGCACTTTCTTTCTTGTCACTTTCTGATTGTCTGTTGGCTAAATATTTCACTCTTGTGAACTCTTGTATCTCTGCAGAGAATTTATCATCTCTGCTTGCCTCAACCCTCACACTTTTCATTCCTCAACCCTCAGCATTTCATTCCATCAGTTCTTCTTTAGCTTTTCTGTTTCATCTTTCCTGTCTTTCACTGCTTACACCGCAGTCCACCCGTCCTCCCCTTCTCCCATCACTCCCAGAAGATGTTGGTGATGTCAGAGTCCAGGCTGAAGATCCAGATCACTAGTGGTGCGGAGATCAGGACGAACGACCAGGACACGCCCTTCAATGATTGACGCAGCCTCGTCATCATGGCACCATGGCTAGCCCTCGTCCTCTGCAGCTCCTCTTCCTCTTCCAGTGACTTTTTGAACAACAAAGGCAAGAGTTAGAAACGGAGAGGATACACATACCTCTGCTGCATTAACAGAAGCACTGCCAGGCATGTCGTCTGACCTGGATCTGGCTTCCTGGCTCGATGTAGTTGCGAGCCAGAAATTTAAGAACCTCGTCCATCAAGATGACAGGGATTGACATCTTCAATACCACCACCCACTGAGGCCACGACAGGGGGCGTATCTGAAATATCACCTGAAGACACAGAGAGAGGGAGTGGCCTCGTGGTATATCACATCAAGGTGTCAGTGCAGGACAGTTGTAAATTTGTGGCGTGTTACTCACTGAATTTTCTGACTTGAAAAGGATTAAATAGTGCCATCTTTTACAGGAAACAGCCGAATCAGTGGAACCTTTAAAGCATCTTCCAGACACATATATGTATATATGCATGCATGCTTACCGGCAGCGGGTCCACATACAGAATGAGGAAGTGTAGAGCCATGGACAGACAGATGGCCCCCACCAGCCAGGGGTTGGACCAGGGAGGCATCTTCAGCAGGGACTGGTTCTCTGATAGACTGGCCAGCACAGGAAAGGAGGGAAGAGGTTATGTTTACTGCTTACACTGTCTGATCTCTCAGTTCACAGACCAGCTTCATCTCTATCCTGGATAAACAGCCTTCAAAAACCTAGTTTCAGACCAAATCATTCTATTCTGACCACTGAGGTGGACAACATGACAACACTGTGGGATATGTAGATTAGCACGTGGGTGTGTTTGTTTTGCTCTCACCTGTTTAAGGCATTGCACATTTCTATGGTAACCAGGACAGACAGGGCCATAGTCATGGGATAAGGAGACTCAAAGACTGAACACTGTACACCAGCAAACTCGACGTGGCCTTCACTGCACTGCAGGTAGTGGGACTGTGGGGAAACAGATGAGTAAATGACACCTTCCTGCCTACCCGTCTCAATTTCCTACCTTGGCAAATAATTCTAGTGTTGTCATGCTTTTGTTCAGTTATTATCCTGCAGACATGTTGGAATTGATGGTGTGATTTTTTATTATTATTATTAAGTCAAATTAAGTACAAGCAATACTATGTTTATTGTCACAGGAAAGTTTCAACTGCTCACCCTGTTTGTGTTAGTGCCACAGTGTATTCATTAAGCTACAGTGTATAATGTAAGGCCACAGAGCATGAGAAGCATGACAGAGGAGCAGTGCTGCGGAGACGTGTGTTTACCAGTTGATAGAAGGAAAGTTTTGGTCCATCATGGGCTGCCATAAACCACCAGGCAGCAGCTCCAACAGTTGCTGCTCCCACATAACCTGCAGAGAGGGTTGGAAAAGAGCAACTTAGTTTGTAACCTGCAGGTTCTATAGCAGGACGCCTTGTCAAACAGGCAAGATGATGTGGTAGTAGCATTAATGATTATCATTTGATGATGTCATTCTGTCCCATGTCATTCTGTCTCATGACTCACATCCAATAATGAGGTAGCGACAGAACAACCAGCTGGAGATCAAAGGCTCTTTGGGGGAGCGGGGAGGACGGGACATGATGTCCAGGTCTGGAGGGTTGAAGCCCAGAGCTGTTGCTGGGAAACCGTCAGTGACCAGGTTGACCCACAGCAGCTGGACTGGGATCAGCGCTTCAGGCATGCCCAGTGCGGCCGTCAGAAATATACTGAGGAGGACAGATGGAAGAGAAGGAAACAGTGAGAAGCCTTAATCATCCATCCAACTAGACTCTGTATCAATAGATAATCCTGCTACAAAGTTAGTACACCACTTGACTTTCTTCAAGCTTTTTGGCAAAAATGTTCTGCATCCACTTATATCAGCTCGTTCACTAACCAGACCACCTCTCCTATGTTCGATGAGATCAGGTATCTGATGAACTGTTTCATGTTGTTGTAAATGGCCCTGCCCTCCTCCACGGCAGCCACGATGGTGGAGAAGTTGTCGTCAGCCAGGATCATCTCAGAGGCTGACTTGGCCACCGCCGTGCCGCTGCCCATAGCAATGCCGATCTCAGCCTTCTTCAACGCTGGCGCGTCGTTCACGCCGTCACCTGTCTGAAAGGGGAGGGATGGAGGAGCATCATTTACAGGAGGAGAAGAGTGCTGTTGTACTGCTTATCAACAGGCCTGTGACAGTGCTCCAAGTACGAGGATCTCACCATGGCAGTGATGTCACTCAGGCTCTGCAAGTACTCCACGATACGACTCTTGTGTGCCGGTTCCACCCGGGCGAAGCACCTCGCCGTCCTGCAGGCCTGACGCTGCAGGTGAGGGGGCAGCTCATCAAACTCCCGTCCTGTCAGGCCCCCGTTGACCCCAGCACCCTCCTGCTCCTCTTCCTGCTCTGTGATGATGCCCACCCTCCGACAAATAGACAGGGCTGTCCCTTTGTTGTCCCCTGGAGAGAAAAACGAAGAGTGGTGAATTGTTTGATTGGTTTGTCCATATGTAATCACAGCTACAGAAAGAGACAAGGATTTCTGACAAAATTTCCAACCAACTTTCAGCTCATTGCATAGATTTAAATCACATTTCTTGCAGTCAAAACATGTGTATTTCCAACTAAAACATGATGTTGGCTGAGAGATACAGTATACAGGGTATGAACAGTGTGCAATGAATACTCTCAGATATAAACAGAATGTACATGTGCAGCAATTGCAATAGACAGTGCAGGCATAAGTATAAAATACAATATAATAATATGAAGTGCAGACATAAATACAAGTAATAATAAATAATTACAAGTAATGTATATCAAAATCACAATTTGTACCTATGTACCTGCCTACTTGTGTGCACTCTGCTTCTGTTTCTCAATGCTAACATGCTAGCTTGACAGCTGTGAGTACGAACAATAACCATGCTTGTTGATCACATTCATTGCGATGATGTTAGGTGTTTTCTTACATGTGAATCAGATGCAAGATAGCTAGATACAGTTAGTGACTACAATGATGTGCTGGCATAAAATAATAAAATATTAAAAAAGAGTAGTGCGATGGTTTGGCATTGTCCTTGCATTAAGTTAGGAGACAAGAGACAACTTGAAATTAATGGATCAAGGCTGCCTTAATCCTCTGTCAATAATGTGTGTGATTGATCTAGGCTGTTTTTATGTATCAAGGCTCAGGGGCTGCTTTGGACACCTTTGTGTAATTACTGCGTGTGGATTTAAAGTCAGATCGATTACTGGAGAGCACCTCCTGCAGTTCATTCAATTCATTAAAAGTAAAGACTTCATGCTGACTTCATGACCTTTCTTCAAATTCTTCATTCCTACACATGATGCAAACAAACACAATCTCTATTGTTGTAGTTCTACAATTATCTGGTATACCACACACACACACACACGCACACACACACACACACACACACAAACACACCGTGTACATTAAGATGAGTGCTTGGTTGTGTGTGTGAAAGCTTACCTGTGATCATGATGACTCTAATGCCAGCCTGCCGACACATTCGGACTGCGCCAAGCACTTCTTTCCTGGGGGGGTCCAACATGCCCACACAGCCCACAAAGGTCAGGTCCGACTTGGGAGAGGAAAAGAAACGGAGAGAAGGTGTACAGGTCTAGTTTAATGTCTCCAATTTATTTCACAGGCATCACAGACAGTCTATTTCTTTGTTTAGAGACACTGGTAAAGAAAAGATGTTCCAGTTCCCATTGGGCAGGCAGAGCATAATTTGATCTAAGTATTCTCCACTATATCCTCCATTCACATCTGACCAACTTTATTTCATACTTTTAAAACTGATGAGGACAAAGTGTTTTTAGCAGAGCTAGAGCTCACGGTCGGGGTGATGCGCCCATTTTAAAAACATTTCAACACCACATCACTGTCACCATCATCACCTCATAGTTAGCAAAGGCAGCTGAATTCTCAAGGTTGAGGCAGTGAATGTCAGGGGGCGTGTCCCTGGTTGCCATGGCGAGACAGCGCAATGTGTCTCGACCGGATCCCCATTCCCGCACAGTGGACAGGAGCTGCTCCCGCACCGCTGGGCTCAAAGGCACGCAAGCAGAACCGCTGACCCGGATATAATTACAGCGCTCCAGTACACTCTCCGGAGCTCCCTGAGGAGGAATGGGAAGAGTTACACACCAGAGGGAAGAACAAGATGACATGAAGCTTTACAGCTCATAATGAGTAGTGTGTAACTCACCTTGATAAACATCTTGGCTCCAGAAGCAGACCTGGTGAGTTTATTGGACGAACAGAAAACAGACATGGACTTTCTGTCTCTGGAAAACTCCAGCGTCAACTCTTTCCTCATCAGTTGCTTGATCACCTGAAAATAACCAACAAAAAAGAAAACTACAGTATGTACACTTCATCTCAAGAGCAGTCCAGTGAATTTAACTAGCAGAACATACAAAAACAAAAAGATAAAGGACCAAACACTTTGCTGTAGTCCCGAAAAAGAGACCGAGACAGAAACAACTCTTCATTAGTCAATACTCAGCACAATGGCTGAATGGTCTCACAGGTGACAAGGCGTAAGAGAGAAGAGAAAGCATGGAAAAGGTTTCAGAAGTCCTGCGTAATGGATGCAGAGGGTAGAGGTCCAATGAGACACTTGCAGCACAGTCTTTCACTTTACAGAAACGTCTGCCCCACTTCGTCTCTCTCGCTATCTCAACCTCTCTCTCTCTCTCACACACACACACACACACACAGACGGACACACACTTACGGAGCAGCACGCTGTAGCTCTCTCAGCAGGGCTCAGTCCTCTTAGGTCAGTGTCGAACACGTTCATTTTCTCCACCAGACAGCAGAGGGCAGTCTCTGTTGCCTCCCCCACCTTCTCATACACACCCTTTGCCTGTAACACGAGTATAGGCCTCTTCAGTATTTGGGGTAAAACATACTAAGAACCAGATTCCATTTGTAAATGTTCCAAAACAATATATCTATGATGTCATGTTTGCGTGTCTTACCTCATTGTAGTCCAATGATGAGTCATTGCACAATGCACAGATGGAAGCCATCTCCACCAGGCCTTCATACTGACTGCACTTCACCACTGAGCCATCCTTATAACTGGAAAGACAGAGGGCCAGGCCATGACAGAGAAAAGAGGAATAAAGTTGAAACAAAAAAAAGTTAAAAAGTGGAGGAAATGTTAATAAATAGTAACAAAAGGTTGGGGAGATAAATTATGGGCTCTAATAATCCAAACCCATCCACAATCCATAAACTGTCAGGTGTTAAGTGTTAAATGTTAAAGGTTAAAGACACTCACACTTCCCCCTCAGGGGCGTAAGTAGATCCAGTGACTGTGAACTCACTCAGTCTGCAACGCTCCCCCGACACACTGTCTACAACAAACATCTGAACACACACACACACATGCACACAGACACGGACAGACAATGCAGTAGTTGATTAGTTCAATAATGTTAAGAAGATCACATTTGAGGTTAGGTCCACACTCCAACATCCACTTCACGAGCTTCAGATTTTGTTTGCATAAACTTCTGCATAAATTGTTCCAGTTTTAACTCACTGTTTGTAGTAAGAAGCCTTAATATAATAAAGTAAGGGTCCAGAGCTGGGTCCTCCTCACTGATGGACCGAAAAAACTTGATCATGAACTCACCGTCAGAGTCATTAGGGTGGAATAAAAGCTGGAAAGTGTTGCTTACAGTTTCAGCTGGGTTATAATTATTTACCTCAGTGGCAGGCCATTATTGAGAACAGGCTTTTATTAGACAGGCCTTTATCTGTAATTCCATCTGCTTCCCAATTAATACACTTCTTCCACTTTTACCTGTGATCTTGATAAAATGCAGTGGTATGTACATTTTCCCCAACACTATTTGATCAGTGCTACAACTTCTGCTGATCTTAGTTTCTCTTCTCTTACATAAATGCCACTTTCATTAGCATGGCAGGCTGTAAGTGGTTGTCAAACTGCTTTTTTAAATAGATTTTCAGGTCACATACATTATGCTCACTACTTTTGGAAGCTCACCACAATTATTACTGATCAATGCCACGACTATATAATAATTAACACTATATCTTATCACATTAACTAAATCAGGCTGACTGGCTCACACAACAATTTTGATACAAGGTGGATGTTAGCCCCATATTAATCAGTCTGATGTTCAATTCCTTCCACAGCTTACCCTGCAGACCGACATCTGGTTGGTGGTCAGTGTTCCTGTCTTGTCAGAACAGATAACAGAGGTGCAACCCAGCGTCTCCACTGATGGCAGGCTGCGGACAATAGCGTTCTTCCGGGCCATCCTCCTGGTGCCCAGTGCCAGGCAGGTAGTGATGACTGCTGGGAGACCTGATAGAAAACACAACAGGCAGACGATGGAATGAGAAAAAGGATTTTTAACATGTATGTGTTTTTTACGTGCCTTGCTCAAGGGCACATCATGTAAGGCTACTTACAGTGAGTGCAGAAAGTTAGAAGTTTTTTTCACTACAAAAATTCTGCACTTGGTGCCCTTAAAATTACACGCCTATATTTTTGTCCTGGTGGCAACAAAAATACACCTCTCACTGTAAAAGTACAGGAAATACACATTTGCAAGAAATCATTTTCTGCACTGATAGAAGATGCTTGACCTTCTGGTATGGCAGCTACAGCCAGTGCCACAGCAATCTTGAAGTAGTAAACAGCTCCTCTCAGCCAGCTGCCTCCATGAACCGGGTCATTGAAGTGTCCCACATTGATGGCCCACACTGCCACACAGATCACGCTGATGACCTGCAGGTTACAAGACAAGTGTTAGGTAGTAACAAGGGTATATTAATTCTGTAGATTACAGGGCCGAGTCTATTAAGTGTGAAAACCAATGTGACCCAAACTGCTAAAATCCACACAAACACCTTGCCTTAGACAGCTGTTCTCCAAACTGGTCTAGTTTCTGTTGTAGTGGGGTTCGTTCAGGGTCAGTGGAGGCCATCTCATCTCTGATTTTCCCAATCTCCGTCTGCACCCCTGTCGCCACGACAACTCCGATTGCTCGCCCCGCTGCAATGTTGGTACCCTGGGCAAAGGTCATGATAGGCATAACTTTACTGTTTAACCGTCAAACTCTAACTCAAACTGTCAGATTTGTATGCTCTCACATAAAGCAGTCAAAGTGACTTTCTCTCCTTTAATAGTCAGTTCTGTGGGCAGTGACTTCACATCAGTGTGTGAAGTCACATTCAGTCCAGCATTACTCAGACAACCTGAAGGTCTGCAGCCTGTCAGAGTGATGGTGCTAAATAAAACATCAATGGCTGTTGTTCTTTGACCACAGACCACCTGGTGACCCAGCAGCCTTTGAGGTCTGACAGAGATAATACAACATACAACCATGACTGTTCAGTCCTGTCAAATAATGACCATCATCCCTCTCACACACTCTGTCTCATGTCTATATTCTATAACGTATTAGTTGCTTATTTGTAATACCTCTAGAGGCAATAGCGCGATGTATGTTGGACAGAATCTAAGTAAACTACAGTGTATGTTCTAGGGCTTTCAACAAATATTCCAATTGCAAATTTCTATTCAAATTGTAAAAAATCCATACTTTCTATTGTGAAAATAAATATAATATTTTAATATTTTTTTTTTTGAGGGGGGGGGTGGCACTGTCACAGTGGCTGCAATGACAGTACTGCATGAGTGACACAAAACCAGTTTCTATTGTCCAGTAATTACTGTTTTTTTTCTATTTACTGGGGCATATTTAAGTCTCTCCTGTCATAATGTCCTGTGTCAGATGGGACAATAGTAAATATTCTAGCTCCACACTCTCTCTTCTCTGATGTCCCTCACGCTCCTTTCCCAATTTAGTGAATTAAGTGTGTATTTCAACCAAACCAGAGTTAGTGATGATTGGTGGAATAGTGGAAATACGAACGAAGAGGGCTTTGGTAAGAATAGTTTGTTCTAGACTAGTTTGAATGAAGTGTATATTATGATGATAAAATTACTGTTTCTGTAAATGGAGTCTGGATGAACGGATGTTACTCTTTAACAAATAGGAAACTGTAGGGATCATTTCCACAATGTTGTCATATACTTATTATAACAATTTGAGCCATCAGTGGCAAAAACAAACACTTTTAGTGGACATACATTGATGGTGCACAAACACCGGGAGGGATCTAATTGCATTGCGTTTCATGGCAGCTGGCTGCTGTGCTCTCGCTCAAAACTGAAAAAACTTCAAAAATTGTTGTCTCCATTAGTCACTTGGACACAAAAAACATGGGACAACGAGGTCCATAATCAGATAATATGATAATACAGAATTCCTCCTGTTTGTCTGGAACATTGAAGTGTTCAAGGATGCGTGGACCTGTGCAACTGCCCACACACATCACTTTCACTGAGTGAGGATGGTTCAAACTATGTGCTTTTTTTTTAGAGGGAATATATATGACGTCATTTTTTGGCCAATTCTGACTGCCCTAGTGTGTTCAAGGCAATGAAGGAACATGCCACTGAGTGCAATAGTGTGGTTGACTGATACTGAAAATAATAAAAATATACACTGTTGCCAGCTTTTCCTTCAAGTATAACTTACACAGTTGAAATGGTGGAATGTGACTATGAAAAGGTGTAAGAAAGTGAATTCCAACAGCAAAGCCACAGACAGATATGGTTGTTGAGACTCACAGAGAAGAGCATGTTCTTCTTGTCCTGGTTGACAGCTCGGGGATCTGGTACAGGATCAGTGTGTTTAAGCACTGACACAGACTCCCCTGTCAGAATGGACTGGTCCACCCTCAGAGTGGTGGAACGGATGGACGTCAGTCTGATGTCAGCTGGAACCTTATCACCAACTGGGGGTTGTTGTGAACAGAGACCAAAAAAAAAAACTTTAATAAAAGTTTGTATTCGTTATCTCCTGCTGTTCTTATTCATAATTGCAGACAGCACAGATTGAACGCAACGTGATTACTGATTCCCTGTTGAAAAAAAAAAAGTAGGTTTGACAGTTTGTATATAAATGTAATATGCAAACATGTTGTTGATGAAAATTGGAAATACTTTTAAATACAAATATTTGTACAATTTAAATACATTTAAATAATACACAAATAAGTAAATAAATAAAAATGAATAAATAAAAATAAAATGCAAAAGCAGATAAATAGGGGAATCAATACAGAAGAAATTAAAACAGAAATATCAACTTATGCCACATTTTATGAATTAATGAATTCCTAGATTTATAAGAGTATTTTGGAGCTTTGAATGGAATATTAATTTAATTATTGAGTGATGTTTAAACCAGTGAGGGTTTAATATGTCACATATGTATATATGTATCGTACATATGGCGGGCAGAGGATGAACAACTCGTCATTTTTCATTTATGTATTTAAATATGTATTCATGTTCATTTGTATTTCGTTCATATTTGCTGTTATGCGAAGCAATTACCAAAACTAGTGCACTGCACAGTGACCTGCAGCATTTCTGCATCGAGGGACAATAGCTTTCAGAAGGAAAAGTTCTGTTCTTATCTGATTTGGATACTTTAACAGTTCAGAGACCTTCATGAGGATGTTTTTCTTTCTGGACTGAAACTTTCAATCATGAAATAACTTTATATCTTTCTATCTTATCATATTTATACATGACATGACATTAAAATAATGTATTCACTGGCATAGTTTTTCACTTTTGATTTTATGGTACAGTGTCTTTATGTTATTCAGTAAGCCAAATCACTGGTAGAGAAAAGTTCTGTAACTTCATGTGTACATGGACATGTGAGATCATCAAATGTGAAAGTGAAGTCTTACTAAGATCTTAACTCACATACAAGCCAAAACTAGACCAACAAGTGATATAAAGTGTCAATTAACTGTCAAAAATAATCCTTCAAAAAAAACCATTTCCTTTTTTTTCCCACAGAGTCCAGGAAGAAATCAGGCGTTCGTGAGACCGGTAAGCTAAGTCTGCTTTATGCAAACAAGGACATATTGCAACACATGAAAGGTTAGCATTATTTCCAAGGAGAGAGCACAGCTGTTCATAAACTGTTTACAAGTGTTTATATATGCGAGTGAGTCAGAGAAACCCAGAGAGCAGGGAGAGAAATTAAGAGAGGCTGCAATGACATATAAGCCCTTTGCTTACTTCATATCTATATTAACTAAGACTAAGGACTAGTAAGAGAGGCTGACAGTAACTATGAGACCTATTAAAGAACGACAAAGAAACTTTCCACATTGTTGGAGAGAGTACTGCAACTTCATACTGGAGAAGAAATATTGCTCCCTCAAGTTAATTTTATCCAATAATTTGACTTAACTTAACTCATTAATGAGATTAAAATCTTAAATGTTTGAGTGAAAATCATTTGATTTGAATTTTACCAGCTGCGACAGCGTTACTGGTATTACTTTTACCTTGTGAATCTACATGTATATGTGTGTGTGTGAGAGTGTGTGTGTGTGTGTCATTATGGCAAAATATGGAACTGGAACTACCACAGAAGTGGTTTTGAGTACTTTGTCTGGTGTTTATACGTCCGTCTTAAAAACACCTCACTTCACAAGTGTTTAGCTGAGATCAAAATGAAGGCAGAGTGTGAGAATGGATGTGGTCTGACCCATCAGTTCGGAGTATTCATGTAATAATGTAGTAATGAACACTGAGTACTCATGTTGGCGGGCGTCGTGGCTGGTGTGGACATATGAGCAAAATGGTCCCTGGTTATTGACTAGCTTTGAGGCTTTTTCAGTTCATTTCAATAAACTGATATTGGTCAGTAGTATGGAGATGACTGAACAGGAGAATGACCAGTGCAGTTAACGTTTTTCATATTACGGATAGAAAGTTTTGTTTGTTGTAGAGACTGTAAAGCCCTTTCATTCAGTTTGTGATTTTGGTCTCATAAATTAAACTGACTTGACCTGACTTAACTGTACAGCTACGTCAATCTCTTTTTTGTGGCTCTGGGATAGGAAAATGAATGAATTTGAGAAGGTTCATACCAAGGTGGTTAAAATTAAAGCATTTCCAAAGCGTAGCAACCCTGCGTCACACTACACAATGTTTTTCTAACACTAAAACTTTGTTATCAGTCTGCACAGCGTAGAAATCTTAAAATGACATCAATAAGCACAATGCCACACCTTCCTTAGAAAGAACATGTCTCAACTGGTACAAAATTAGCGAAATTAGAAAGCTTGTACCATTTAAATCTGCTGGTCTGCAGAGTAACACAAAAATGCATTGCTGGACAAAAAAGCAATCACATCAATTTGCCTTTTTTGCACTTTCAAGCACTTAATATTGGCTCAAACTACTGGCAGCTTTATTCCAAAAACGTACAGCTGTACCCGAAATGTCAAACTGGTCACTCCATTCAGCCAAAAATGTTGGAAAGAGAATACAGAAATAACAGTAAGAGGCTGCTCTGTCCTTTTGTTCCAGCTGTGATTAGTGTCACCGAGTTCCCATGCTCTGGAAGTCGAATACTTTTACTCCAGACTGAAGGGCACTGGCTCACCAACACATACACCAAGAAACACACCAACACACCAAACTCCTAACCCTGTTTCCTCTCTCTGAGCAGCCTGAAATAGCAATTTGTATCTGGAGGATTCAATAGTTTTCTTACTGGGTCAAGATTGTGCGTGTAAGTGTGTGTGTGTGTGTGTTTGTGTGTGTGTGTGTGAGTGAGTGAGAGAGAGAGAGAGAGAGAGAGAGAGAGAGCAGGCTGCTACTACAGCTGACAGTCTTCATACAACCAAGCTGGACTGATTTCATCTGTGAATACAACTGACCTCTACGTGTTTACTCAAACACAAAACAGTTTTCAAATGAAGAATTCCAGCTCTGTAAACCAACAGGGTAAGGTCTCATCTTGTCCCATCAGTTCAACTACTGTCTTTGACAAGAGAAGAGCAGTGACACATGCGGGGAAAAAAAACACCTGTGAAAATGCTCAGAAGCACTCAGATTTTTCATCTGGTCACATTGGAGACAAATCAGTAGCTATACAAGTTTCCCAACCTCATAAAAAAAGCCAGAGCACTGAATACAAATGCTGACAGTCACAAAAACCTTAAACTCTAAATGTACACTAACACAAAATTTGGTGGCACTCGAAAAAAATTCCAAGTGGATGAAAAAGGCTTCAGCTTAAACATTATATCCAGTGTCTCCATTGTTTAAAACAGATATAATAATTGCTATTCTTGTCATGTATTTCAGTTTTCATAAATCTATACTAAATAGAATTACCGCATTACAGTTATATGCAAACTAGTCAAGTCACCTGCTGTGGTCACAGTGACCTTGAACTTTGACTTTAAACCACCAAAATCTAGTTCATCCTCGAATCCAAGTTAACAATTGTGCCAAATTTGAAGAAATTCCCTCAAGGCTTTCCAGAGAAAAGAATGAGAATAAAACTCATCAGCATGAAACAGACAGAAGTACATACGGTACAGACAATCTGGAAACATGATTCCTGCCATGGCTGTCACTGGCACATAGGCATAAAAAACCTTTGGAGATTGCAGCTTTGAGATGCATTCCAATCAAATATTTTCCGTGAGGGCCTTGTACTCCTCTCACTGGGTTTCCATGACGATACTAACCAGAGAAGAGGCCAGAGACATAGCGGCATGCAGATTTAGATGTTTGCCAGGAATGACTAAACAAAGATGCCGCTGTGATATTTCAATCGTGTCTAAACATCCACGTAGTGGAAATGTACTGTGCTTAAGTACAAAGTTCTTTCCAAGATCACCGCTCAAATACTATAGACACACAGTTAAATAGCACATCAAGAGTGAATGCAAAATACACATTTTATTGATTTGTTTGCCTCCTGGCAGCCTTACCTTGTTTGCAGACTTATGACAGGGTGTCTGCACGATTCACCAAGTTAAATTTAAGACTTAACGAGCTAAAAGAGTTCACGTTAGAGAAACTTTCATGGCATCCCGTGGGAGAAATTGGTCTTTGGGATTAACACAGTGAACACAAATTTACCATCGAACTATAGTATCACATTCAGATCTACATACACACCAAGAATATCGGACGATGCCCTACACTGGGGTTGGGGAATGTACGGCCTCTGGACCACATACATGAGCTATTCAGAAATACAAAAAAGCAATTACTTTTTACAGCGATACACAAAATATGTGCAAAATAGTTGATTAACAAGTGGTTCCAAGCAGTCCTTGAACACAACACACACTGAGCAGCTAATATCATGTTAATGCATCATGGCGCCTGTCAACAAAATGTAAGTAGATGGGTCAGGTTTTCCAAGAAAAATGGATAATTATTTTTTTTGTCTAAGTAAAAGGGAGGCCAGTGTGCTTAAGTTAAGAGGCTTAAGAGGACACAGTCACAGTGATGAAAAAGACCAATCTCGAGTGTCATTACAGCTATAAACGATGAAAAGCAAAATGAATGAGCTGCACAGACAAATGTGCTTGGATAAAATCAACGGATGACCCAAACTGCAGAGTTTGGGTGCCCAGCAAGCAGTTTTCACAAGACCACATTCTCACGGAGGCAGTGTTATGCAGGCAAGACGTGGATTTGGCGTCCCCATATGAAACATTGTTTTCATTATTTGACAACTGGCTGCTGATGGTGGGGTCATCTGCAAACTCCAGAACAGAGTTCCCTCCATGTCTGGAATTGCAGTCATGAGTGTGCAGCGTGGACAGGAGGGGCACTGAGCACTTGGGAGTGTCAAAGAATAGTCCAAATTTGATTATTTCATTGAATTGTCACAGATGTCCAAAAATCCAAAAACCAGACACTCAATTGTGAAGACTAATGTTTGATTGTGGAAAAAAAGCTTGCCTGATTTGGCCTTCATGGCAGACATTATCAAGAACCTCTCAGAGCTGAACCTCAAGCTCCAGCAGCTTCTCAGCTCTCTGCTTTCAAATGTGAAATAATTTGAAGTGAAAGTAAAGCTGTGCAAATGCAGAGGTAACACTGTTCATGTTCCTTCTCTGCAAAAACAAAGGCCTGCATGGACATCTGACTATGCTGGTGAGTGTGAAAACTCCTTCTGATGACGCTGATGTGCAGTGAAATCATTAAGCTGCAAAGCTGTGAGTAGATAGTGGAACTTAGTGGTATTTATACCTGTTCAGCTTACAGCTTGGTAACCTGTACCTTCTGCCCAAAGGCTTCATCTCATAGTATTTGTGAAGGATGTGGTTTAGATCATTAGCTTACACAGGCAGCTTCCTTGAGGAGCTCCAGTACTTATAAGCTGTCAGGGAGCATTGAGTTGACTTTTACCTGCTGTTTTCTTCCTCCTTATGCCTGTAGTGTTCAAGAATATTTCCTGCATTGGCTTACATGTGACTGGGAGTGAGGATCGACATTCAGAAATCTGTACTGCCAATTTTCCACCTCAAGGCCTGGCAACATTTCACTTACTATGCTGTGTTGTGAATGAAAGCAGTAACATTGCAGGGACAAGCACTTGAAGGGTTACGCTGTCCCGTAAAGAGGCTTTGAAGGAAGAACTGACAGAGATTATCTATGCTAATGAATATTGAGAGGAGAACAATGAGAATATGAACGCTAATAACACCTCACATCTGCAGTTTGTGGAAATAGGCTTTTGTTTTCTATGACAACTTTTTAAGGAAGCAGCTTTAAAATGCAAAAAAAAAAAAAAAAGAACACCGGTACATTAAGAAGAACAGAATAAGGCTCAGGCTAACCAGAGGATGACAAGAATTTTGTTATCAACAACTATTTCCAATGCATGTATAAAGAGGTCAGTGCTATCTGGCTTCTCACCAGCAACTTCCACAATGTCTCCAGGAACGATGTCTCGAGCTCTGACTCTCTGAACGCTCTTCTTGTCTTGTCGGTACACCTTGCCCATCTCTGGCTCATACTCCTTCAGAGCTTCGATGGCATTCTCTGCATTACGCTCCTGGAGGACACAGCAAAACAGTAAGTTTCAGTGAGTTTCTTTTAATTCTTCAAGGCACAAGTTTCACTTATTTACACTCTCATTTTCCAACTCAGGCATGTGTATTGAAAAGCCAGTTGAGTTCATTTGTGCTACTAAAAATCACTCTGCAACACTGTTGATTTCGTGCCCATATGAATCATTGTTATCAGTGTTTGACAACTGGCTGCTGATGGTGGGGTCGTCTGCAAAATCCACAACAGAGTTCTCTCCATGTCTGGAATTGCAGTCATGACTGTGCTGCATGGACAGGAGGGGCACTGAGCACTTGGGTTGTCGACGAATAGTCCAAATAGTCCACTCCTAACCCAGAGAGTATACAGTCCTGAATAGGTTTGGTCCAACCATAATTAACAGTTCAAGCAAACTTCAGGTATATTCTAACATAGTGTATTTCCCATTAATGTGGCTATCGTGCCTTTATGGGTCATGCTAATTTTGCATGCACAGCCTCCAGTGTAGAGTTTTGGAGAAACATATATCAGAGTATGCTGGGAAAGCCTCCTTCAGCTTCCCAAAACACCTGAAATCTACAACACAGAAAGTAGCACCCTGGAATAGCCATGGACAAGGTCTGATCTCTGGAGTTACTATGAAGTTCATCTTCAAAGAAGGCAAGAATTAGGGCGCGTTTTCGATTTAATTACTTAATGACTAACTTTGCAGATGAAAGTGAAGTATCTTGTTAAAACTTCCTGCACCGTCACCCAGAGACTGAATTGGTTTAGAACAGGCATGGGCAAACTACGGCCCGAGGGCCATATGCGGCCCGTTACAAAATTTAATCCGGCCCGCCGAACTTGAACAAATTATATCAATAAACCTTGTTAATGTTTTATTTTCCCTGCAATTCTGGCTTTTTCCCAATAGATGGCGCACTCTAGATACATTGAGCTTTGTTGAGGTGAAGCGTATTACTCCACGTTTGCGCTTTACTCTTCGACCCTCAGCCCTTCTGTAAAGATGAGCGGAGCTAAGAATGTCCAGTTTTTAATAAGGAGTGGACAACTAAATATTTTTGACTGAACACCGATCAGGCGGTGTTTAAAGACTATGATACAGCAAGAAAACTGACTCCAGACTTTGATGCGCTGGATAAAAAGGGAGACCAACAACACTGTTCCCACTGAAATTAAAAGTACGTTTCTCCGTTGTGTTATGTAAAAAATGCATTTGAAACTAATTTGTTCTGTCTGTTAAGGGATGCACATATGTGGTGCTCAGGTGCACGTACGTTCTCAAAACCAAGTGCGCAAATGCAGCGCGATCAAATATAACGCGCTCCACATACTGGCGCGCTGTCACTGTTCCGTCCTCGCGCTGCTTGTTGTTGAGTTTTGGCTTTAGGGATGATTGAATAGAAGGAGCAGGACAAGTAGACCTGCATCTCCTACCGTTTTTTAAATGAAGACAGTCAGGAGGAGACTGATGATGATAATATCCTTAAGGATAACACAACTTTCAGTGCTTTAAAATAATAAAAAGAGTCATTTCAATAAATAGCTCAGTTCTGTGGGACTTCAAAGACAGATATTTAGTTGTAATGCTTTTGTTCATTTTCAATTGAAATTAAAGCACATGTGTTCTACATATCTCATGATATTTTATTTTCTCTTATGAGGTGGATTACCAAAACACTCCATCCATCTGCTCCTGGTCCGGCCCCCCAGTCAAATTTTAGAACCCTTTGTGGCCCACAAGTGGAAAAAGTTTGCCCACCCCTGGTTTAGAATCAAGAATTTATTCTGAATCCAATTGTGGCACCCAGAATCTAATCATGAGTTTTGCAAATGTGTCCACCCCTTGGGACAACAGGAGCTGTGATGGATCACCTCAGGCTGCTTGTGTTTGATCTAAGCCTAATCCAAACTTCCTGATGGTAGTAGAGATTCATGTGAATACAGGATGGAGCAATTTCAAAAAGAGCTCCATTATCTTCTCCACAGTAATACACATCTAACAAAACAATTTCCACTGCACACCTTCAGCTCACTGTGGCCCCTGCTCTCTGTCACATTGAATGAAACAACATAACCACAGTGGCTATACAAAATAGGACCATATTTGTGCTGCTGCCAGTCTTGGCCAGGACTATCTTTAGTTAAATACAGGTTAAATAAATAGAAATACAATATTTAGTCATTAAACAAGGCAGACTATCCAACTGTATCTCAAAGTGTGTGATGGCCTGATCATGTACAATATACACCTGTCTGCTGATGTAGTGGTGCTATCACCAGGATAAATCTGGCTCTCAACTATGAATCACAACCACTGTATAGTGGGATTCCATGTGTTGAGTATAAATCCAACTTTAGGCTATTTTGTATGTATATATAATAATAAATTAATGGATTTTTA
This sequence comes from Chelmon rostratus, assembly GCF_017976325.1. Classification (NCBI taxonomy): domain Eukaryota; kingdom Metazoa; phylum Chordata; class Actinopteri; order Chaetodontiformes; family Chaetodontidae; genus Chelmon; species Chelmon rostratus. The sequence continues at coordinate 28,758,324 of NC_055660.1, read as the reverse complement.
AACAATTCACACCAACAATTTAAAGGCTAATTCATATTATTGAATGGTTTAAGAAATTGCCTTCATATGATGGTTTGATTGTCAATCCACAATACAACACACACACTGTTTACCTGCCATACTCCTACAATAGCATTGGCGATGAGGATGAGGAGAATGACAAAAGGTTCAACAAAGGCTGTGATTGTCCCTTCCCCTTCTTCGAACCAAGCCAGGGTCTATGAGACAGAAGACAAGACAGAGAGAAGGATGGTGTTTTGTGTTCAATCCTTTTGTTTGTGTGTGCACACATAACAGGGTTGATGTTCAATCAGTTTACACAAATACAGAGTCCATACAAACTCCACATGGCTGTTCTAGAAATGATTACTTTTGTGTCATATTATTTGCATATATAAGTGTGTATGTGTTTGCTCATGGTTGTGAACACAGTTGTGTTTCCTTACAAAGGAGATGCATGCAGCCAGCAGCAAGATTCGAACCAACAGATCCTCAAACTGTTCAAGGACCAGCTCCCAAAGAGACTTCCCTGCATGAGGACACCAAGGAACACGATGAGGAGCAGGAGAAAGAAAGAAAAGGAATAAAGATTGCAATTTAATGTAGAAGAGACAATAATAATAATGGAAGAATGAAAAACAAAGAAGAGAGACAGAATTGGATAAAATAAAACAGCTCACCTTCTTCAGCCGGCAATTCTGTGAGTAGTTAAAGGTGGATAAAAAGAACAGAGGAGGGAGAAAAAGAAACACAATTACAACATCACCACCAAAGGTAATTGCAATTACAATGCAAAGTAATCCAGTGCTCTTCCTTGTCCAATCACTTGGTGCCTATGAGTTTTTGTGCTTGCTAACAGTTGAATGTACTGCAGATATAAAGGACACCTTCTACTGTAAACAGAATGTATAATGGGTATGCTGCAGCTTGACAGCACTGCTCAGCATCTATGCACACATTTACTGAACATTTCATCAATACCAGTATAATATATGAGAGGCCTTAAACCTCAGTTACATCTAATTTGATATTTTGTATGAATGTTTTTAATTAGATTGATGGTTATCATTTTTGTTAGAAGCAATTTATTTAATTCTGTATTTAGCAGATTTAATACATAAGTACAACCTTTTATGGCATTATCTCACCGTTTTACAAAAATACTAGAGATAATCCACTCAAAACCTAATTCTACTTCTTTTCACTCAATTAGCAATGTAAGGGAAATATTTTAAGAAAGAAAACAAATGTAATGTATGTATTTATTGGTGGCAGGAGTAACCTGCCCCACAATGTAGGTTGGATAAGGGGCAGGATTAAGCATCTCAATAGCATTTATTTGGCACAAAACCTGAAGTATATTACACAACTACAACAGTGTGTGTACTACAGGGCATGCCTATCAAATACATTTACATACACAGCAGCAGACACACATACCGACGAGGCATGCAGCACAGGAGGCTTTGCTGTAACAACTGGCTATGCGAGATGACACAAAAAATAATTTTTTGGGACATTTCCATCAAGTTAATCCACTGGGTCTCCACTTCCTCAGATGGTGGGAGTAGATGAAGACGTTTGTGTTGGCGGTTCTTGGAGCCAACAGAAGAGAAATTGGAGTGTGTTGCTTGTAATGTTACCTTCCACATCTATGTGTTACTGGAGCTGGCATTATAGCGAGGGAAACAGTAGTTAATGTAGTAGTAACTCCAGTTCTGTGAATATGTGTGTAGCCCTCTACCTACATGTTGCGCAGTAAAGCACATTATTTTAATATGATAAAACATTTATCATGTAGTTGCAGAATGTGACACCAGCAATTGTGGTCATTTGATCATCAGCGTCACAGATTGTGACATTTAAATAACAAATGACGGAGGAAGTCCACTGCACAGAGGTTTACTGTTGTGTTGCTTCAGTAAATAGCTGATTTGTTTTAAAAAATGTAAACAATGACAACAGCAAGAACAAAAACAATTTAGATTTGTACCGTTGGGTCCCCATCTCTCCCTGTTTTTCTTCAGCTGCTCACAGCTCAGACCTGTAGACTCATTTACACTGAAGAAGCCCAAAACCTCCTCCACCGTCTTAGTGTGAGCATTATCCATCACTATGGAGGGAGGCGTAGAGAGAAGACAAGGCAGTATCAATATCACCAATAACGTTCTTCAGTACAAAAATATGACAATCAGGCATCCCAAGCCTATTATACTAACCTACAGAGGCAGTTATGAAACTGAAAGAAAAGCAGTTCAACACAAAATGTTTGTAGTGTAGTGTAGGAAGGTTATATGGCTTTAAGGATGACGAAGATATTTTAGGCTGAAGGAAGCAAATGTTTTTTGCTGTATTCAACATTTCTTAGATGTTGCTACTTTCATGATCATAAGTTAAATATATTAATGAAAATTCTCTGTTTTCCTCAGTCTTATGTTCTTATTAGTCTTATTTAACACATCAGAGATGGAACAAACTGACTGGAATAATCAGATTTTCAATAAAAGGCAGTTTGTCAGTATTTTCCACACTTGAAAGATGTGTTTCTTAGCACCTGCAATACAAATTACACACTGTTACAGCATTAATTGGCTGGGGAATCAGATGTACTGTATAGCCAAGCAACCAGACGAACTGGAACCCACAGAGACAAACAGACCCAAGAGACGTGAATTACTATCCACAGGGTGTGAGTTGGATCTGAAAAAAACATCTCCCAGTGATGCATCAAATTGGACAATATTCATTTCTATGTTTGTAAGGCTGTGCTTTTCTGAAAGGCTCTGATGCTGCTCCAAGCTCCATTCAAAAATTTAATGCTTGCCAATTGACAAATCAGAGGTACCTGTTAGAACAGGGAGGTGGCAGCCGTCAATTTAGTTAACATCTACTGAGTTTTCTTACATTTAAAAATAAGGCATGAAGAAATTATTTGCGTGTTATTCCCATCACCTCCCTCCACCTCTACGGACTTGTGTAAGCGAGCGGTCTGGAATAATTCAAAAGCTTCAAATATCATTCATTTCATTTCATTTCATGTAACTAACTAAAAGTGTATTGTTTTTTGTGAATATAGACATATTCTGAATTTGATGCCTGCAGCATGTTCTGAAAAACAGGCAACAGTGTTTACCACTTAAATTTCTCTTTTTCTGTTTTGAAGATGCGATTCTTTCCAATTCTTGCTTGATACACGATTTCAGTTGCTCAACAGTCTGGGGTCTCCATTATTGTGCTTTTTGGTTCAGAATGCATCACGCATTTTCAATGAGAGAAAGACCTGGACTGCAGGCCGGCCAGTCTAGTACCGGCAATCTTTTACTATGAAGCCATGCTGTTGTAAAACAAGCAAGGTGGCTTGACACTGTCTTGCTGGAATAAGCAGGGACGTCCTGAAAATAATGCCGTCTGGATGGCAGCATGTGTTGCTCCAAAACCTGTATGTATCCTTCAACATTAATGGTGCCTTAACAGATGTGCAAGTGACCCTAACACACCTGCATACCATCACGGATGCTGAATTTTGAACATTCGGCTGCCAACAATCTGGACGTTGCTTTTCCTCTTTAGCCATGAGGAAACAACGTCCACGATTTCCAAAGACCACAGAAAGCTTTTACATCAGTCCATCTCAGATGAGCTTGGGCCCAGAGAAGTCAGCTATGTTTCTGTTGTTGATATATGCTTTTCACTTTGCCTGACAGAGTCTTAACTTGCATTTGCAGGTGCAGCAAAGAACTGCATTAACCAACAATAGTTTTCCAAAGTGCTCCCAAGCCTATGTAGTAATATCCTTTATACAATCATGTCAGGTTTTAATGCTGTGCTGCCTGAGGGATTGAAGGTTACAGACATTCTCTGAATCTTTTGATTGTTGCAATTCAGTGTTAAGAAACATTGTTGTTGGACTGTTTTGGACTGTTTTGTTTGCCCACACAGCTTTTCATAAAGTGGTGAACCTCGCCCCATCCTTCCATGTCAATGACTGAGCCTTTCGAGGATGCCTCTTTCATACAATCATGATACTATCACCTGTTACCAAGTGACCTATTTACCTGTGAAATGTTCCACACAGGTGTTTTTAGAGAATTCCTAGTCTTTTGTTGCCCCTGTCCCAACTTTCTGACTGCTAATGCAGACATCAAATTAAGAATGATTGTATATTTTCACAAAAAATAATAAAGTTTATCAGTTTGAACATTGAACATTAAATATATTGTCTTTGTACTGTATTCCACTGTCTATGGGTCGCAGAGGATTCGTTAATCATTGCATTCTGTAATTATGTACGTTTTACACAGCATCACAGCGTTTTTGGCACCGGTGCTGTACAATATTGAGCGACCACCCCTGCGTTTTGCACAGGAGCCAAACACTATGCTAATTATTTGGTTGTCTACAAAGAAATTATCATGATGACACTTCCGGTTATTTGCTCAACGTCTGACGTAGTATATGTAGATAGCGTTAAAGACTTTCTCGCTGTTACTCGTAGCCTCGCCTTAATCCTGGGTTATAAGGATGACATAACGGAAATTGCTCAGAGACATGTTGCTCACGACCGATGGAGTTTGCCAGTAATTTGACATGGCTGCGTATTTAACTGGTTATAAGGTTATATGATAAGCCATACGTCAAACGGCAGGTGAAAAATCACAACAGTTTAAAGCTGTCCGAGCTACAAGCTAGCAGATAGCTAACAGTGAGTTACATGGATGTCTGTGTTGGTGACTAGCTAGCTAGGCAGCTAGCGATGTTATTACGTTAATCCTCCGGAGATGAACAGGTTGCTTACCAGTGCGGTTGACTCTTTCGTCCACTATCCCTTCCGTTTTAGAAAGACGGACTATATGACAGCACCATGCGCTTTTGACTGAGATGCTCACAGCAATGAAAAGAAAGCAGTGAAAATTACTTTGACAAGGTAGTTTCTACAACAAGCTACCTAGCTTAGTTATAAGTTAGTATGACAGCCGCGCATGAGTGAAAAATCATCAGGACATTATTTCCATTGAGACGGTTTCTGATTCCCGAGTCGTGAAAATGTTGTCCGTAGAAAAAATAAGGCTTATTTAAAGTAAATGTTTCTCTAAATAAGGTTCAAGACTAATTTATCCGGAGAATGCTGTATTACTACTCCTTATCCTTGCTCCAGGACTGTCTGCGGACTCAGTAATATTCACCCTGCAGCCTGCCTCCAGTCCAACAAAATCAAGCTACTTAATCAGAAAATGCCAATTCCGCTGCCACCTTTCAAAATAAAAGGTTCGCCTCATGAACTGTACATGCCATGAATCTGAATGCATCTTTCATACACAATTCTTTCACTGTATTTTAGAGCATTTCTTAACTATTCTTAATATCTTAACTATTGGACAACTAACGGGTAACTGACTTCCAACATTGCCAGGTTAGGGGCTTTTATTTTCAATTAGTCGTCTTACTTCTTGTATTATTGCGTCTAATTCTGTCTACCTTGACGATGCTACCCCGTAGTGAACGTGATTAGCGGAATTTGCCGATGCAGAAACTCAACGGAGCTGAGAATGAAGCAGAGGCCCAGGATTCAGGCTGACGTAACACATTAACAAATCAGCGTGTAGACTTTGCTAAAATCCCTCCCATTGGAGGCTTTACTATAGAAAAAGCCCGCCTCTGATCCCAGTCACCGAGCCCTCGATCAATCAGAGGGTAGTGCGTCTCCTGTCGCGCAAAAGAGCGACATACAAACCAATCAGCGTTGAGCTTTCAGTGTTTGACAAAACTGCAGGCCAATCGAACGGCGTTGGAGGCGGGATCATATGCTTGAAGCGTATCAGCCAGCCTTGCTGCCCTCCTGGTGTCCGTCTTTCTAAAAAATACCTACGCTATTAAATTGTTTCTGTGAAACCCATTTTTCTTTAAAGTAAGTCCGTGTGAATAATCTCCACAAGCAGAGTAAAATAAGATTAGAATTAATAACATTTCTGAAGTAACCCTTTATTGATCTCACAGTGGAGAAATTGACAGTGTTATGGAAGCAAAGGGGGGTGGTGGAATAGTAAGAAAATTCTAAAAATGATAAAACGCTCATTTTGTACCTAAAAGTGAATAGTACATACTCTTTTATTTTTTAAAAAGCATTCTCTGTGGACATACAGTATATACAGACCCACAAATTAAAGGAAGCATTTACTGTGTGTGTATTATCACTATTGGAAATATGTTCCAATGACTGTCTAAATGAAATTTTTTGCAATGCGTTTTTTTTTTTTTTTACATTTTTTCTTTTAGTCAAATTTCATTTTGCTTGTATAATATGTACACACTGTATATATAGTCTACTTTTTATTTTGTATTTTTTTTTCGAATGTTCTCTATCTCTGCCGCTATTTTTCTTCCCACTGCTATTATATGTGGCTGTAATGCCCAAATTTCCCCGTCTGGGGATAAATAAAGGTTTATCTTATCTTCTCTTTATTGCTATCATCTGAATCACTTACATCTAACACAGACCTTCCATGAATGCTATGGATGCTGCATTCTATCGAGTGCTTCCTTCTCTTGGTAGCACTGCCGAACACATTCAGAGAGTTCAGAGTAAAACAGAGAGACTGTATTCATTAGGTCGGTTATAAAAAGACTGAGGCAAATGTGTGTCAGTGGGCAGACCACATGGGAGATATCAGAGTGGAGCAAATTACATGGATGCGAAACTCTTGTGAATGTCTCCATCAGCGTTTTATTTCTAAAATGTCAAAAGTGTGCTAACCCCTCATACGTCACAAGACAGGTTTTTGGTAGAATATTTTTTTATTAAAAATGTTAATAAAAGCTACATGTGTAGAAACAACACAGTGCAGCAAACACAACACAAAAAACTGGATGTAGTGTCATTGTTCTGTCTCCATCCTGAAAGAAGGATCCCTCCTCTAATGCTCTTCTTGAGGTTTCTCCCTTTAGATTTTGTCCCCTGTTAAACTTTTTCTTTTTCTTTTTTTGTTTTGAGTTTTTTGGGGTCCAAAGAATAAAGGGAAATCCCTCTGACACACATACATGATTTATTCTGACATATGCTAACTTGAATTTTGTTGGGGTCTGCACTCTTTTCTTTTTCCTACAATGTCGTCCTCACAATGGGTATTCGCTCCACAGGCTGAAATATAAAGAACACAATCCATCAACTTTATAAATATGCAGCTGTGTCTGCAAGAGTTAGGACAGAATATCTTTCCACAATTTTCAGCAGTACATTAACTTGGCCTAAATTAAATACAGATTCAAATCATTCATAATACTGATTTACTGCAAACCTACTGTAAATATAGATCACAGAATAATTTAAGAAGAATATGAATCCAAACAGGCATTTACTGTCAGCCTTCTTCATTTACTTCATTGTGATCACCATAGATACCACATATGCAAAACAACACTTCCATCATCTTTTAAAAAATAATCTTTGACAAAATACCATATTCACTTTAAATGGGTAGAGAAATTTACAGAGGAAGAACAAATGACCATAATACAGAACATACAATATAACATCCAACATTTCAAAATACTCTTATCAAATACATTCTTTTATCTGAACTCATAAATTGCTAAATACTATCCATTTTCAATGAATAGAACAAATTCTGTACTCTTTCAACCTCACTTCTCATACAGTGCATCAAATTTCTTTTATCTCTTAATACTCATGGGTAACCTAAACTTCAGTCAATCTACAGTTAACCATAACACATCCAACCTTTAACTAAGGTACTACTATTGTAATTTTGAGTAGACTGGATTATAAGTAATCTAATAAATAAACAAAGAAAAAAATTTGAACAATTTGCAATGTGTTTTATTTTTCATGGACTTCCATTGACGCTCACACCGGTCTACACCTCACTGTTTGTGTGTGTGTGTTCTTAGTAATAAATTGATATTAGGCCACTAACATTATCTCAAAAGAGACAAACACAGCTTTAGTAATACATGTTTTCAGTTCTTCACATTTCTTATAAGAGGAATGATGTAATCATATTGTTGCTATGGTGCACAGAATAGGACATGTGAAGACGGCTGGGTTGTATGAGGTATTTATCCATAGTCAATATATTACCTACAACAGATGGAGGTCGGCACAGAAGAAAAGCAATGTACTGCTATGAATGGGGTCAGCAGCAACACGTATTTTAGCCACCTAAAAAAATCTATATCAATTGAAGTGTACATTATATTTAGAATATTTTCAGTGCTTTAACGTGCTGTCCTCCTTTTCCTAAAGAAGTTTCCTCCTTCAGCCCATTCAGTCTCCATCTGCAAAGGTTCTTCTTCTGTATACTCTGGTTCATTAAGACATACTCTTGTCTCCACAGTGAACAGCATTTCATCACTGCTGTCCTAATAACTCATTTTTATTTTCTTGTACTTGTTGTCTCTTTCACAAACTGCTGGAAGACTGAGCCAAACAGCTGATGTGTGGCGTAATACAGTGCGCAGCACAGCTGTGTTTCTCCATATGAATACAGAAGTTCTATAGTTGAGAAATTGTTATGCTCTACTTGTAGTGCTGGTTTGAAAGGCATCAATTTTGGGCAGAAATAATCAATGTTTATATTAAACAGTAGAATTTTATTAAATTCACCTCACCAATTCAACAATGTAGTCAAATACATTAAACTAAACAATCAATTTGGAATTCAATTAATAGCTACAACCGAAATTACTGTACAAAGCTAGTAAAAGTTGATAAAACACAATATATAATCTCACTAAACCTATCGCACAAAAAAGAGTGTGTGTGTATGATGGTTGCATGCCAGAAAGAACGTGTGTATCTTTCTTTGTTCCGCTTCCATATGTTCTAAGTGCACAACATTCAAACATGTGTGAAACACTAAGAGAGTGTGGGGCAGGACCTTTGAGTTTCCTCAAACTGTATGTACCTGATGGAAGACTCTGTGTCTGTGTGAAGCATAGCTAAAATCGATTTAGCAGGATAGCTACCTAATAACCTTATAATATAGAGATCACAACAAGAAAGCTAAGACAGTAAATAAACCATATAAATATATGTCAAAAGCTTAAGCAGTCCTGTTTTCGCCATGTATATTACCTTATACTAGACCCAGTTAACGCTTTCTAAGTCCGTGGATGGAGAGGTTGCTTTGGTGAGCTGCTAGTTAGTAAGCTATATTTTAGCTAATGAGGCAGGCTGTGACAAGTTGCAGTCCCGATGTTGAATGATGTAGTCTAAGCTGTGCAGTGTTCCTGTGGTGCAGGTCAGAAAGTACCCCACTCTGCAGAGTTAGCAGCATGAAGAGCTGCCAAGCCTACTGTAGGTCATATACTGACCATGGATAATTACCTCATGAAACCCCTCTTCATAGAAAACCTGAAATATTCCTTTAAACCTACATCAGTATGACTTTTAAATGTATCTCACACTTGCTCGAGGGCATAACAGTGTAAGTAAATGAGGTATTTAAGTAACTAAGTTCTTGTCAGCTTTCTGACTGATTTAGAGCATTAAATGGCAGGTAAGTAAGAAATCTGGTTTCCATAATCAGGCTAAATCAGGGAAGCTGAATTTTTTTGCCCTGTATATAAGTAGGATAAAAGGAAACACAGTGCTAACACAGTGGAGCTAGACGACCAGAATGTGTTTGCTTCCTGCCATAACCTAGTTTTTTTTTTTTTTTTTTTTGTATGGGTTTTAACGTATTTAGTATCTGAATTAAAAAAGAGTGTGTGTGTTACCTCTGGTTGTACTCGGGGTCGGTGTGCGTTTGCAACAGCAGGTCCCTAATATCCTCAGGTGGGTTCAGACCATGAACTTTTGCTCTCTCCCATCTCTGCAGCCTGCTGATACCTGGAGAGAGAGAGATGATATGATGAAATTAATTAGTGTTTTTTGGAATAAAAAAACCCATTTTAGCATCACCACAACAACGCAGAAAAACAGCTACGGCACTGCTTTGTCTCTGACCTTAAATTCAAATACGACCTTTGAGTATAAAGTTTGAGAACTCTGCTCCAGAAAATGATGAACATACTGTCTGGGGTATCACCCAGAGATTTATGAACAATAACCATTTTACAGCTTGGACTTCTGTTGACTTTTTTGTGTCACCGGGGTCAGGCAGGATGTAGTTGAGCCTGTGTGCTCAAGGGGGGGCTGTTCTCTGCTCTCTGTGCATTAAAGAAGGTGGTCTAAACCTGCTCAATATGGAAAGTGTCTTGAGACAACTTTTCTAGTGACTTCTGTCAATCATGCTTCTATCAGTAGTGCTTTTACTCAATACATTAATAAAGCTGTAATTACAGACGTCTTTGGCCAATAGAACAAGCTGTAAATCACTGTATAAAGTTGACGTGTTGAAAGTATTAGCAAAAATTTGTTTTATCACTTTTTATTTTATTTTATTGTGTTTTATCGTATTGTTGTTTGATATTTCTTGTGATGTAAAGTGTCCTTGAGTGTCCTGAAAGGCGCTTTTAACAAATAAAATGTATTATTATTATTATTATTATTATAATTATTATCTAACAGTTGCCCGGTTAAACATCCTGCAAACACATAGAAACATGAGCATTTATCTGTTTTCATCGCCACTCTGTGAGTGTAATTCCAATATTCTTTTTGCTAACTGTTTGCTGTTTGGCATTGGGGGAGTAGCTCACACCTGCCTCTGGAGGCTGGAAACACGGTTAACCACAACACGAAGACTGATGCGAGTAAAGCTGTGGGCCACAAAACCAAAGCAAAGCAGTAGAAGTGGCCAGAAAGCTCTGTAGAACTGCAGAGCAACGCTAACCACATCCTGGAAGTCAGGCGTGTTCTTGAAGGCACTCAATCTATCATGAGGATCTCTTTGGGTATTTTTTCTACTTAGTCAAGCCAGTCCTCATTTTATTCCTATTTTCATATGAAGAACTACAAGCTTGGTGAGTCAGCTGACCTGTACTTCAAATACATCCGTGAAAATACAGACAGCTTCGACTACTCAGAAATTCTCATCCCGTACACAAATTCAAACCAACACTTTACCTTAACACTTGTTTGTGCCAGATATTCTACAGTGTGGAAAATTACCTGTGCAGGGCCCAAATCTCCAGTCCAGATCAAACTGTCTGAGCTTCTGCAGCTGTTCCTCGCGAGCCGTTTCAGTTTTAGCTTCTGCTCCAACAAAAAGATTCAGAGAATTCAAGTCACAGCTACTTCCTGCAATATTTAACTGTAGGAAGAAGTAGTAGTAATTGTAGTCTCCTGACCATTCATTTTCACTCAACTCCAAACTGTATAAAATATGATACATAGAGTATCCGCATGTATCATTTAAAAAAGCTACCTGGGACTGAAGGTAACACCAATCAAAAGCTGAAAAAAAACTATATATATATATTTTTTTTTTTTTCGAGCCTACTTCAGAATCTGTAATACCGACTGAGATCAGTGTTTCACTGACTGTTTTACTGTGATGTGATGATGCAAACAATGACTTTCTGTTTCACAACACAGAACACCATACAAACACTGTGCTGTTCTTCACCTCTCTGTGGCTGAGGAGGAGTAGGCCTCTTCTCCCGTTTCCCCGCCCTCCTTGCTTTCTTCACCACCTTGAATGAATCTGTTATCAGTCCACGCTTGGTTGTCATCTCGACTGTTCTAGAACACACACACACACACACACACATTTCACTGTAATAAGATAATAATAAGCCCTTATTTTGTGCATGAATAAAAATGCATTTATTGTTAAATGTTAACAATTTAGACACACCTCAGGACAGATCACTGTATCCTTTTATTTGTTTGTTTTTGATGATTTATTTGTTAATGTCCAACACCCCCCCACCCCCACCGCCCCTCCCTCTTGCTTTAACCACATTTCCACATTTAAAGTTAACTACGCTGCAGGCAATCCGAGTAACTGGTTAGGGAGAAGCATACCACTATCTCCCCGATTATGTCTTTTAGGGGGCAGAAGCCAAATACACAGTGTATCAAGTGGAGAATTTTCTGTAATCATGACAGGGACTACATCAGCGGCCAGGACAAAACAAACAAACCCCCTGATCGGAAAGAATGGATGAACATTATGGCCAAAACGGCTTCATATTAAGTCATGCTCAACTGGATGGACAAAGACAACAAAAACAGGACCAAGGCACCAGTCTGGGACTTGTTCTGGTCTTTCATCACAACACCTGATGAAACCACAGTCTGAATTTTCACTCCTGACTGTAAACAACAAGATACATGTGTCCATCTGTAACAGCTCCAGCTATGTAACTAACTAAATATTTGATATGTCCCCTTTACCAACAGAATAATGCTGCACTCACACTTTGAATTATTTCTGTCCTTCTATGCCAATGATGTCACATGATATGTGCATAAACTGCAGGCAAAATCCAGCGATATGACTTGAAGCATCGATGGAGGATGGTGGATGAGTCCTGCAGCTCAATCATTCACATCTATTCAAATCAAGCGACTTTAGGTTCACATTAAGAGGCATATTATTAGTTGCCGCCTCACCACGGCCACCTGCTGGTGCAACACACACACAACTTTCTATTTAAATTTACAAAGCAGTTATTACGTGTAACTAATCATTAATTGTGGAACAATAATTCAATGATGGCATTTTGTGCATGCAGCGTTTATCAATGGCTTGCTTCAAAACGATGACAGTGAGCTGTGATGAAGGCTGGCCTGCTGTGGAGCGGGACATGTCCGGGCAAAGACTGGACAATGTCTGCTCTTAACCTCCCAAAATCAAACTCTCAGCTCCTCTACAGGGCGTGTAGGCTTGAAGCAGGAAATACAGCCAGTGTTACAGTTCTACCTGACAGCGCTGCTCATGTGTGGAAATGGTCAGAATTAAACAGCTTGTAACCACAAACAACTCAAATGACACTTCCTTCTCGTCCCGCGGCTGCATTTCATCTTAACGTCGGTGCAAACAGAAAGAAAACACTGAACGAGAAGGTGAACTGCAGCCTTCTGATAACATAGCTGAACTTTTAAAAACAGCAGAGCTACATTGTGTCTGTCTGTTTGTCGATAGGCCTCATCAAAGCTGCAGGGAATGACCATCAGTTACGCGCGCGCACCTTGACGTTCACATCACCTGTTTCAGTCTACTGAACTCACCTCGTGATCGAAACAACAAAAGCTCCAGCGAGAGACTTTTTCTTCTAACAGTCCGGATCAACCCGAGTCCACCAAAACAATGACCAAGCTTTCTTCTTCTGTCTCTACGTCAGACTAGACCCGACTGCGCTTCTTTGCTGCCGCCTATCGTTTACTTTGCACATTACAGCTTAAAAAATCAAATAACAATATAAATAAATAAATCAGTAAATATTTACATGTAATGTTTGGTATATACAGCATCTTAACCCTCCTTAGGGTTATCTATCTATCTATCTATCTATCTATCTATCTATCTATCTATCTATCTATCTATCTATCGCAGGCATCTCAAACCGGTTCCATAAAGGGCCGCGTGGCTGCACGTTTTCATTCCAACCAAGGAGGAGCACACCAGGCTGGAATCAATTAATCAGCTGATCTCAGTCTTCAGCTGATAACTCTATCACATAGATAGATTGACTGTAGGGTCAAAATTGTTTCCATTGAACTAACTTCTTAGTCAATACTGATGTTGATGTGAATGGATTTGCAAGTCAGAAACTGTTAATTGCTCCCATAGTCCCATAAAAACATAACTGCGGTGTAACTGGGGCATTAAACAGATCAGGACCATTCTTAATATGAGCCTGAATCTTGATGTTACAATTTAAAATATCTGCTGTGAAAGAGGTGCACATGGCACCTTTTCGTCATTAGGTTGTATGGATGACAGAGAAACCAAGACTTAGAGTGACTATCACTTATATACTGGTAAAGCTAAAGTGAACACTAAACTGTAGTTTTTACAGAGTCCCACAAAATATTGCATTTCTCATGGTGAATTATTTCGTTTATTCATTTGGATGAAGACCTCAGTATAGTAGCAAGAGCAACAGCACTGTCTGTTGCCTTTTGTTTTATAACAACATCATTTCATTTAATAACAATAATAATAATCATAAGAATAACAGCAGCACCGGCAACAAAATACAAATATTAGTTCTTTAGGACTGTAATAATTCATATTTATTTCTCCATGAGGCTCCATCAACAGAGCTGTGCTCAGCAGTGATAGCTAAACTCATCACCACTTCCACCCATCACATAATGAAAAGAAGACACTGTACTCTATTCTTTACTCGGATTCCCATTAGCTTCCACAAAGTGGTCACAGGGTTGAGATGAAAATGCACTGATGTGACCTTTGTAGCTAATGCTTCAAGCATATGGACGGATGTGACCTTTACAATGATAATGATCGTGGTGCTAAAGATGTAAATTAACCCAGAAATGATGATGATGATGACGATGATGATGGTGATGGGTGACAGGAAGGCAGAGGACTCTCTCCCTCTCCCTCACTGGTTGTAAATATCAAAATCAATGCAAACCGTTTTGGCCAGTTCTGCAGCCTTCTTCCTTGGTATTTCCTTCTCTATATCTCTGATGTGCCTCCATCCAGATAGATCACTTACCACATAATCGAATTGAAGAGATGTGTGTGTGTGTGTGTTTGTGTGTCTCTGTGTGTCTGTGTCTGTGTCTGTGTACATATACGCTTGAGTGTTCACTGTTGGAGAGCAACAGCCATTGTCTCTGTCTCTGTATTTACATTGAAATCGAGGGAACATGTATGAGAGACTTAAAACAGTCACAGTTTGAGTCCCTTTTGTTTTTTGTGTGCCAGTATGATTTAATAATAAGTTCTATATCTTTAAATTATGTAATTTCTAAGGTGGTGGCACATGAATATGCGGCATTCAGTAGCTCCCACAGATTTTGCTGCATTATTATTATTATTTTATGTCTTGGACCAAAGCCTACTCCACTACCCAGCCTACTCCTGGCTACTGTCCAGCCGCAGGAAAACAAAATGGTGAATTACGTAACCTTAAATGCGCAATTTGAGCTGCAGGCCTTGCATGCCTCTGTTCTCGCCTAAATACCGTCATCAACAACATAACCCATACATAGCCTCTATAGTTGATTTTATTTTTTATCTTTGTCTATATGCTCTACTCTTTCTTTCACCAACAGGGATCAACAAAGTCTTATCTTATCTGGAATACCTGATTATTAAGTGCAGACCCTTTGATCTATCATGAGGGTTTATAGGCTTTGTTGCTGCTGCAGTTACATACCAGCGGACGTGTGTGTGTGTGTGTGTGTGTGTGTGTGTGTGTGGAGCGGGTGGTGGGGGTGTTAGAAACGTATGTTCTGCATATTCTTGGACATGAGACTCAAGTCTGACTGGTGACTCTGGAACAACATAAAGGAAGCGGTTTCCTGTTCTGATTTTATTTTATGTTTGTGCAAACCAGCTCTCCATCCATCTCTTTGCCCTCCTCTGACATGTTATCCCCCTTTTTTGTCCCCAACCTCCATTCCTTCTTCCAATTTCATTCTGTCCTTTACCAGTCCCCAGTCTTTTTCTCCATCTTAATTCCCATGCTACCCTGCTCCTTTCCCTCCTCTTCCTTTATGTCCACTGCCTCGCTTTCCGCCTTTTCCTCCTTGTTTCCATCCCCCCATTCCTCCTTCTCTCCTCTGCTCATCTTCTTCCAGAAAGAAAGAGAGAAAGAGAAAGAAAGGACGGGTAATATTTTACCACTTCCAGTGGCAGTCCATTACTGACTTGTCATAGGGGACTGCTGTTTAATGGAGGCATTCAGAGAGTATAGAAGGCATTAGACTGAAGGCAGCTATGATTGAATCAGTGTGAAATGTTATCTTCTGGATATGGCTTGTGTTGTGTATTCAGATGGAGAGACGGAAACCTGGGGTTGATCTTGGCCTTTTATTCACAATGGAGTCTGCTCCACTCACTGTGGTCATCCTTTGACAAGATGGATATAATGCAGTTTGACTGATTAAATATTTATTGTGGAATTGATCAGGTACACTTCACTGGCTGTGTAAGGGAAGTTCTGAAATGATACTCTTGGAATAGTTTGAACTTGTTATGTATCAGTATGTTATCAATATTAGCAATGTTAGCAGGACACTGTCAAGAACATTTTATGACTCTGTGGTGGCATCTGCAGTCTTCTATGCAGTGGTCTGCTGGGGCTGTGGAAGCTCTAAGAGGAACAGGAACTGGTCAGGAGAGCTGCTCTGTCCTGGACTGCCCTCTGGACACCATCAAGGAGGTGGGTGAGAGGAGGTTAAGTAAGGGATAATGTAGTGTGAGCAGGTTCCAGTGAAGAAATAAACCCTGACAGGCTGACACAGAAGCCTGTACCTGCTCCCTCTACATTATCCCTTACATGGACAAGCCCTCTCACAGCCTGCATGAGAGGGTGGAGGTCTTAAGCAGCCCCTTCAGAAATAGACTGCTGTTTAACGTGATTTAGCGTAGCACTGTGTTCTTGCTGTTTCACAGCACAACACCACAAACCTCTGTTTTGCACTGCTCCATTATTTATGTCAACATTAGGCTAATATCTGCTATATTTTCACTGTGCTTATATATTTTTACAGCGCAATAGCCCAAAGACACTGTATTTTATTATTCATATTTTGCTTATGAGCAATTCAAAATCCACTGTGAAGTTGAGCCATTCTTCACAGGGCAATAATTGTTTTAATATATTCCGTATAATGTACTATAATAATGCCTAAAAAGCCTTAAAACTGGGTCTTCTCCATTTTTTTTCCCCAAACATATTTTTATGCATGTTAGGTTCAGGTGGCTTGTTGTGACTGGTGTCCACAATCTTTGAACTGTTTTAGACCTGTATTCTTAGTCAAACAGCAAAACCAAAAACCTGTATAGCTTGGTGTAAATGTGAGGTAAATACATTTAAATGCTGATTTCTATTTCCAGTACTGACACATTCTTATTAAAGCAATGAATCACGTAGAAAATAAACACAACTGTATTACCTCTGTAAGCAAATTTTAGACTTTATTCAGTACTTTCATTACAGTTCACTCGCTGCTATTGTTTCCTCTTAGACCGCAAACCCAGAATGCTGCTTAAATAAAGCTTGACCCTGAACATCCATGTTCTCTGGACCGGTGCTCTGAGCAGGGGGGGGATTTAGAGGCGTCATATAGATAATTGAGGGGAGAAGCACAGAGAGGGAGGGAGAGAGAAAGAGAAAGAGAGAGAGAGAGAGAGAGAGAGGGGGGTGGGGGGGGAAGAAGAAGACTGGCAGAATGGGTGAAGTGAGAGATGAGAACAAGGAGAGTGAGAGAAAGCTGTTGTGACTATTGAGTCATCACGATACATGAAGGCTGAAGTTACAGGAAGAGAGCAGCGGCTGAAGACTGCTGTTACTGAGCTACAAGGATTTTTTCACTGTGCTTTCAAAGACAGCTTGAACATTTCCGCGAAGAAGAAGAACTCTTGATTATCTGGATACTGCTCTGTGGTGGACTTGATATATAGATTTTTTTGGTATTAACATTATTTAACACAAACAAATAATGAAGATTTTATCCACATCTGGGGACCGACTCCTGTAATTACTGTGGTCACACACACCAGCTTAATTTGGAGTTCAGTTTCAGCCTTGACATCCAAAATCCATTTTATTTTCTTCATATTTCTGTCGTTTCTTTCATATTTTTAAAAGCCATTTCACATACCCAGACATCACACACTGCAAGAATGTGGTCTTGTATAAAAGACTTCTTCACCTATGAAACCACCAAGTCAGTGGTAGTGAAGAGCTGGACCATCGGCATCATCAACCGCGTCGTCCAACTCCTCATCATCACTTACTTCATTGGGTGAGTATTTCCCTTCATTCTGGTGTATTTTTAGGATAATGCAGTGCTTACATTGGTCTGGTTGAATTAAACTACAGCTGTTTGTAATAAAGAAATAAAATACATTTATATTTATATTATATTTTATTAATTTTCATTGCACAGATCCTGACTGATTGACGATTAACTACATTAATCAAATAATGTAATGGTGATGATAACATTATAGGACAAGTTTAAAATCAATTGTAAAGCCAAAAGCAAATGATATTATATTTGTATTACTGTTAAGTATTATATCATAGGTGTTATTACATCACTCAAATATTATATTATCATATTCAAATATGATATGCCCCAAATAATTCAAACTATTATATATTTATTTGGCACTAATGATGACATTAAAGTCTTCTTTGACTGACATTGCAGAAGTCACATTGAGACAGTTTTCAATCTAGAAGTGCTACCTAATACAGACTACAGGTGTATAATTCTTCTGTTGTTTCACAGTATCTTATCTTTTCCCCCACACAGAATCTAATTTCATTAACTCACAATCACTTCAAAACCAAAGCTGTTCAACAATTAAGTTATTCACTGTTTTTGTTTTAGTATTATTTGTCTTTTGTTTGATTTAAATGTAATTGTCGTGGTTTGTAGGTTTGATTTTACTACTATTTGTAGTTCATCAGAATTATAATTGGTGTGTTATAGGGGTTAATTCTGTTCTGTATTCAGATAACAGTGGGATTCATTTAACAAAAGACCAGGTTAGCATGTACAAATGCATATTTCTTCAGTTTTATAGTTATGTAAAGCAGAATATGTCTTTTTTTGGGTCTCTTACTGTATTACATGAGGAGGATGTGGTCCTAGTATCAAAGTATGGACACTAACTCAGAGTATGGGACCTGCACCCTTTCATAGTCACTGGTCATTCAGTCCACAGCAGGTGACAACAGTGAGAAGTCAGACAAAACTGAGCAACAGACTGCAGCAATAACTTACAGCCAACTAGCTCATTTTGCTAAAACGTCCATGTCACATTTTGTGTTATTTGTGTGTGTGTGTGTTTCAGGTGGGTGTTTGTCTATGAGAAGGCCTACCAGGTGAGAGACACAGCTATTGAATCCTCGGTGATGACCAAGGTCAAAGGTTTTGGAATCTATAATGAGAAGGTCATGGATGTTGCAGACTACGTCACTCCTACTCAGGTATGGATGGATGGCTGAACGGATGGACAAAGAGATGGCTGACAGTAAGATACTGAGATGGTGATGTGTATATACTTGTTGTCCACAGGGAGCTTCAGTCTTCTGCATTATCACCAAATTGATCACAACTG
Organism: Chelmon rostratus; assembly: GCF_017976325.1. Taxonomy (NCBI): domain Eukaryota; kingdom Metazoa; phylum Chordata; class Actinopteri; order Chaetodontiformes; family Chaetodontidae; genus Chelmon; species Chelmon rostratus. The sequence goes on along the minus strand of NC_055660.1, from coordinate 28,739,140 downwards.
AAAACCAAGTCCAAGGATACTGTCCTGAGGTCAGCGACTGTCACATTACTGTGATACTACTACCGTTATTATTGGCTCAGAATGATTAATACATGTACTATCATTACAACTGCTGTTCATTTAAAGTGCATTCTGAAAGTGTGCACTTGTGTTGCATCTTTCTGTTGACTTGCACAAATCAATGCCACCTAATTTCTGCATTGCATTCTGTCAAGTACTGTCCCTTCACACTCAGTCATCATTGATAGTGCTACCAGTCTCACATTACTCTCAACACAATACCTGATTTTAAAGTAAAGATGTCCTAAATAATCCTAATAATTCAAATTAAATGTATTCTATTATGTGTTGTATGTGCTCAGCACTCACCAACAGGAAATTAATAATACATTTTTTTGTCAGCGTAGTGCAGCAATGCAGTGTATAAATATAGAGCACCTCCAATATAAATACAGAACATACACTGTGCCGCCAAAGGAAGACAACGCTCCTTTAGCTGAATTTACAGAATATTAAGTATTTACATGCTATCATGCAAAGTATTGCACCAATCAGTGTATTCTTTGCCAAGTCCTTTTCTTCTTCAGTTCCTGAAGAAACTGATTAATACCTGCTGATGCTTATCAAGCTCCCTCTAACCCTGAATCATTTTCAAGGAATAAACTGCTTTTTTTACCACGTGCACATGTTAGCAAACAGTTGCTTGATTACACCTCCAGCAGACAATGAGCAACATTAGTATTCAATGTGAATGTTAATCTATTGATCTATTGTTAATAGAAAAATATTTATTATTGTAGCATTAATGCGTGTGTGTGTGTGCGTTGTGTGTTACCCAGAGTGAGAGGAAGTATACTTGTACTAAGGACAGCGACTGCACAAGGCACCTCAACAAGCCAGGAAGTTATGGTCAGCTCCCCTGTTGTTTTTTCTTTTAATTTCTACTTGACAATATTTGATGAAAGCAAAATTTATTGACTACTTTTTTTACACCAATGCAAATGTGTTGACTTCAGGCATTAGAGCTTATATTGATATTTGAGCCTAAAATGTATTTTTGCTTTTTCAGTTGGCATAAAAGCTTTTCTTTTGTGCTTCAGGAATTCTCACAGGCAAATGTGTTCCTTTCAATGCCACCATCAAGATGTGTGAGATAAAAGGATGGTGTCCTGCTGAGATCGACACCATCAAGACGTAAGACAACACAGTGCATGCGATAGAGAGCTTTTTTACAACGCTCGGCTGTCACTGGTCTGTTATGCTAATGAAGGATATTGACAATAAACAGTGAGAGAAAACAGGGCTATCCTGATAGCAAAGTCATGACCCCCACTTCAGTTCAAACATGTCTGAGATTTCTGCTTTTGCCTCAAAACAGTGAAGGTGAGTTGGTATAAATCTTATCATTTCAATACTATGATAAAATAGAAAATTGTGTGCCGGTTTTGTGAGACTCAAGATAAATGAATTAAAACAAAATGCTGTTTGTATGTCTAACTGTCTTTGCTCTCTGTTCTTCCCTCCCCCTCTCTCAGTACACCAATGAGGGAAGTGGAGAATTTCACCATTTTCATTAAGAATAGCATCCGCTTCCCAACCTTCAACTACACCAAGTAGGACAGTTAAGATTTTAATATGATGATGATGATGATGATGATGATGATAACACTGATAGTGTAGTATGCTGATGTGATGATATGACTGTGTGTGTGCAGAGGGAACTTCCTTTCTACCATCACCACCGATTACATCAAAAAATGTAACTTTGACATGATCAACAACACCTACTGCCCCATCTTTCGTGTGGGAGATGTGGTCCGCTACGCGCAGCAGAACTTCACTAAACTGGCAGACAAGGTAGAGTTAAAAGACATTTTAAGGTTTTGTATTTGTGAGAAAATTGCAAGTCACAGCATGTGAAGTCTCCAGGAATTGAACTCTCAAAGTAGTCAAGCCTCATCCCTGTTTGTGACCCGAGTCGGACTCATGTCTCAAGTCAGAGTCTCAAGTTCTGTCCTTGTGACTCGAGTCTCTCTGAGTCTAAGCTCAAAATCTTAAGTCATCATTGTTGTGATTTAAGGATGACTTGAGTCACAAGCCAATCTCTAAGTTTTCACGTTTGCGGCTGAACTCATGCTTGAGTAGCACGTCTAAGGCTAAAAGATTGGAGCTTGGTACAAACCTGAAGAGCAGCTGAAACCAACAAAGACTAGACAAACCACGTTTCCACCAACTTGCACAGATTTTTTAGTCTTTGGCAGTCAGGAAGCAACATCAAACTTAAGACTGAGTAAATACACCAAACAACACACTGAACAACTGGTTAATAAGCACTGGAGTTCTGCTGCTTCACTGCAAACCAACCACAGTCATCTGCAGGCATCTATTTGCAAAAAATGTCCAGGTGGAAATAAAAAACCTAAAATTCAATTTATCCAAACTTCTGTTACTCAATGTCAGTAGCACTTACAGTGATTGTTACTGCTGGTCTGACAAACTGTTACTTGTGACCATAACATGGGCAGCATAACACTTCTCCCAAACATATTAGCCACTGCGAAGTAGTTGCATGCAAATGTGCAGTGAGGAAGATAAGTATTCAACAAGTTTTTCATTAAACATATTTCCAATGCAGCTAGTCACATGAAATTGAGACTAGACATATGATTTCTTTATCCAAGTAGTTTTAATAAGTTAATACATAACACTCCGATCCATAAAGAAGTTATGTGCAATGAAGTTGAATGGCAGAAAGAAAAAGCAGTAAACCAGACATATTCACGTACCTCTCTCATTTTGAAAATTCTGTCAGGGAGGAGTGATTGGTATAAAGATCGGCTGGATATGTGATCTGGACAAGTCAGATGACCAGTGTAACCCCTCATACTCATTCACCCGACTGGATGCCATGTCACAGAAGAACGCTGTCTCGCCAGGCTACAATTTCAGGTATTTAACTGTGTGGTTGCACTGAGATGTTCCATCCAGAAAACTCAACAAGAGAACTCCACAACTACTGGCCAGATTGCCATGAAAGCCACTGCAGCTATTCGTGGTACCCAGGAGATAATTTCTAATAATTTTGGTGACAACATTAACCTTTCTTCTTGCAACAACAATATATTAAACGTCCCCTTTTGCACAAAAAATATACGAATATCTAGGGATAGATTGTGATGTCTTTTACTTGCTTTTCCATATAAGCATGACCATGTTGCAGTCTTTGAACCTTTGTTCTAGTGCTAAAATGACTGTTGACTGATATCAACAACACATGGCCAGTTAGAAAGCAGTTCAATAAAGCAAACAACCACAGACAGATTCATAACTCAAGTATATGAGCCACCTATTTGTAAAATAAAAGAGTTCTACATGATAAAAACATTTTATTCGTATAAGGGCTCAACATAAAATGAAGCAGTTTAGCAATGATAAATTCTGCATCAAATCCAAGAGACGGTAAAGCATTTACTTAAAAATTAGTAATTTAATCAATGTATATCATCCTCATGTTCAACAACTTCATTTAAAGTTTTTTTTTGTTTTTTCTTAGCATTTTATATCAGGCTGTTAGAGCTTTGCTGATGTGTTTATATGCTCTCTTGACCCTTTGCACAGTGCTTCTTTCTATGCTTTCAAGTGTGACGTATAAATATTAATCCCTGTTTATGATTTTTTTCCTATAATGCGAAAAATTGACTTCACATTTGCAGACTATCCCATATACTTAAAAGTTTTCCTTTAATATAAAAATTGTGTGATTTTTCTGTCTGTTCAGGTTTGCCAAATACTATAAGACGGAGAATGGGACGGACTACCGCACTCTGGTCAAAGCCTATGCCATTAGGTTTGACGTTCTGGTCAATGGAAATGTGAGTATATACCTTAGCGTGTGTAAAAATTTGTGTATCAGCAGCTCATTATAACAATATCAATATAACAAGGTTTAAAACTCAAATTTAAAACTCAATGATGAATTGAAGAATTCGAGACACTTTCAGATAGGGACGAACTCAAATATCTGTTAGAGAAATCAAATTGCTGCGTCCTAGTGGCTGAACATGTTGCCTCCTGCCAAGAACTGAGAGATGACCACAGAAAAACCCCACAGGAGTAGACCACCACTCCAAAAAAACACCAAAACACCTACCTGGTCAACATGATACTGTACATAAGATACTGATAAGTAGTACTGAAGTTGTGAGCGTAATGGTTTCGTTGTACCAATGCACTCCTTGTGGCTAAGTTGTTACTTATGTTGTTCATGTAATTATTTATGTTGTACCTGTAATTGTCACTTTTTATTATTTATGTAATTTATTTTGGCAATGTAAGCGCTGTCATTCCACGCCAAAAAAGCTCTTTAAATTGAAATTGAAAAAATTGAGCGAGAGAGAAGCACACAGGAGACACGAGAGAGAGGAATCTGGGCGACACTGCCAAATCCTGATAGCCTAGTCTGGATTACTTGCCACATATCTTTGGTTCTGTTGGCGGTGAGGCCTCTCTCCAGTCTCTGCTGATGTCCTGACTTTGCCTCCTTGATGCCAGATTGTAGTCTCTGGTAATGTTGTATGCTTCCTTGTCACCTGACCGAAGGACAGCTATGTTGGCTCTGGATAGGGCCTCACCTCTCCCTTCATCCAGGTTTCCTGGTTGGGGAATGATTTTATTGTCTATGTGATCACCACATCATCGGCACATGTGCTCCGGTGTCCTTGAAACTTAGTCCTGAGGTTTGTGCCCCCCAAACTTGAGACTTGACATGGACGTTATAAAATTACTTTAATGATAATGTAACCTAGCCCGTGTGGGATCGCGCCTCTCCGCACCCGGAGACTCTGCGTTGTGTTGGTGTGTGTGTTGTGTCGGTGCGTAGTGGAGGGACGACGGCACTTGCACAGCGCAAAAAAGCGCAAACCACCGTGTTCAACAAGGGACAAACAACAAAAAATTGCTTGCACTGTATGAGCCTTGAGGCTCATACAGTGCAACAGTGCCACCTCTCGACATATTCAAGTCACTACCCTACAATAATAATAAATATGATTTCTAGCATGTTAGGTTCACGGTGGTTGTTGGAAACGTTGTCTCCCCTCTGTGGCCCCATTGTGCCTTTGTGTCCTCCCCTCTGTCTCCTGTCTGTCTCCCCCCTGTCTGTCTTGTATGTGTGTGTCTAACTGCAGGGTGTGGCTGGCAGGTCTGGTCCGGCCTCCTCCACTCCTGAGCACACCTGACACCAATCAGTCAAAACTCACCTGCTGCCACAGTATAAGAGCACAGGAAGGTTGCTCGGACAGCATGGACAACTCCTGGACACATGTCATGAGCAGCAACAGACCCCTTTTGTCTCTTGTTCTCGTTCTTGCTAACTCACCTGTTTTCTCATCTTGCCCCGGCACCTTCCTCCTCTCTGTTGTTAAGACAGCCTTCGGTGTCCTCCACTGTCGCTATCCGCACTAGGGCCAAGGCAGCTGGGGAGAGTCTGGCTGTATGCTTGTATTGTGGAGACTAAGGACACCACATTATGACTTGTTGACTTTCCATATTCAAGACTGTGAAACCACCAGACCTGTCTACGGTGCCCTAGCAATATCACGATCTCGGTGAGGTGTTCAGCAAAGAGCTAGCAGTCTCGCTACCCCCTCATCGCTGTATGACTGCCCCATCGATCTCCTCCCTGGAGCTCCCTTATCAACCAGTCACCTCTACAACGTTCATGGCCTGAAAGGGAGACCATAGAGACTTGGATCAAGAAAACCTTCCTCTTCACCTGTCAGTGCTGGCTTTTCCTTTGTCTCCCAAAAAATATATAAGTCTCTCCCTCTCTGCTCTCGGCTGCATTTCCAACCTGAAGGTTTTGTTCACATCAGCTCCGGTCCTTGTCCAACCCGATCCAGCCCTTCAGTTTGTGGTAGAGGTGGACGCCTCAGACTTCGGGGTTGGAGTGGTGTTGCCCCAACGTTCTTGTTCAGATCAGAAACTTCACCTTTGTGCTTTCTCTTCAAGACAATGAACACCCGCCAAGCAGAACTACGATGTCTTAGACCAGGAGCTCTTGGCAGTTAAGATTGTGTGAGGGACCAAGCAGGCAGGCATGAGGAGTCACAGGTGAATTTCCACAAAAAATGGGTTTATTTACAAGAAAAAAGTCAACGACGGATGTATGTATTGTTATGATGTTGATCAGCTTAACAATACATACATCCGGGCTCATAAAAGAGGTCAGCTGAACAGCACTTACTGACTGGAACTGAACAGACCGAACTAACCTAACAGAGACAAACACAGATGCCATTGGAGGAATGGCGCCACTGGCAGGAGGGCTCAGAGCAACAATTTGTGGTCACAAAAACCTTCTGGTGGCCTGGGATGGGGGCGGATACTTGTGAGTGTCTCTGCTTGCTCTGTCTGATCCCAGGGGATGACAACCCATTAAGCACCTGCCAATCTCCATAGACCGCTGGAATCTGCATTAAGGTGTGTCACAGCCTCGAATCCCTCCTCCCGATCCATTCACCTCACTTGGATTGAGTATGCACATAACTGTCTCACCAACTCTGCCACAGGTCTCTCTTGGTTTGAGGCTTCACTCGGAAACCTTTCTCCATTATTCCCGACCCAGAAGGACGAGATCTCAGTTCCATCATCCATTTGCCGAAGGATCTGGAAAAAGGACTTGGGTCTCCCAACTCAAGCCTGTGTCTACCAGTCAATTGTATATATTAAATTACGCCCCTGAGTCTATGCCATGAGTATTCTGGAACTGGACTCTCTACCAACCTGCCACTCTCAGTTGATTCGTCATCTTCAGTGTGTGGATCCCCTGGACTCATCTGTTGCACATTTTTTTAGCCATTTATTAAACTGCACGTTTTTTCACATACTCCTGCCTCCATGTCTGAGTTTCAACTAACACTTAACAGAGTAGGTTTGTGAAATGGTCATTTTCACTTTCACTTGAGCATTTTTTTAATGGGAGGAATTGTACTTTCAGTTTTTTGTGCTTGAGTAAAAATATTCAGTACCCACCACTATTAAACCACTGTTCTCCCTTTTGTAGGCAGGGAAGTTCAACATGATCCCTACACTCATCAATATGGTGGCAGCCTTCACATCAGTGGGAGTGGTGAGTTTTATGCATATACTTAACAGAACCAGTGTAAACTAGACTTCAAGTTCACCATTTTTCATGTAGTTTGTTTTTGTTTTTCCACAGAACTGATACATTTATTCTTTTTATTATTACATAGGGCACAGTGCTGTGTGACATTATACTGCTGAACTTCCTGAAAGGGGCTGAGCAGTACAAGGCCAAGAAATTTGAAGAGGTAAAATACACAGCTCCTAAGATAATTTTAAGATAATTGATCATTATGTAATGCACACTTCCTTAGATTTGACCTTCACCATCAATCAAAATGTAGGTAATCACAAATATGTGGTTTGTCAACCCTTAAAGCTGCATTCATCTTTTTTTTTTCTTTAATCCAACATTTACTCTCCGTTTAGCTTTGATTTGGTATCCACCAATATGTTCGGAATAGTGTGAATGAACTTAGAAGGCTTTGAGAAATCACAACATGTGTGCTGATATACTAAGGAGCGAAACTCTCTTTTTCTCATATATTGTAGGTGTCCGACAATCCGATGGATTCCCAACGTAAAGGGTTGTACCGCTCCCAGCTGTCACTCAGACATAGTGACACGATCATGAGGTCCAGTGACTCAGGGGCATTTTCCATTGAACATTACAGCTAAATGGACAGGAGCAGCAGCCAGTGGTCTGGGAACAGTGGACTGAGGAAGACAGATGTAGATTGGGTTTCTCTAAAAATGTTTTAATTTTTATCAATTTTACACGATCAGGGCACTCTTTATATAATTCAGTAGCTCAGTGTTGCCCATATGTTAATATCATGTCAGTATCACAAAAGATGTGAAGAACCCTGAATTATTGCTGTTTCCCATAAATGTTTCAAAACAGCTACAAACAGTGGCAAACAAATTCTTAATAATAATGATAATAATAACAGCACAAAAGCATCTTTGCATGATGACATTTTTGGCATGTGACACTGGCTCATGATTATCTGAGCTTCCTGTGTTTGAAAAAATAATCTGAAAAATCTTTATTATTTTCCACCTGCATTGAAACTACTGTAGTGCACCACAACGATTATAAGGCCTTGTGATGAGAAAACAGAAATAAACAATTACAACAACTGCTGGCATGAATTTGTTCGCTTTATTTGCCCTGTTTCGTAGCTCCTGTGTGCCAAAAGAAAACCGGTGTGTGGGTGAAATCTGTGCCTAAAATGCTGATTTAAAAGTCTAAAATGTTACATATAAACACAGACCGTGCTGCAGCACAAGAAGTCAGGCTTACTGCCAATGTTACAACAAAAAAACTCCCACTGCCCTGTAAACTTACATTACAAAAGAGAATATTTCACAAACCACGTCAAGTATTGTTCTTTGCATTATTAATTTTTGGTCATTATTAATTAGCAGTGTTGGGCCTGTCAATGGTTGGTGCACCACAATAGCTGAAAGTGATACACTTCAACAAATATTGGATGGATTGCCAAGGATAGATAACTCTTTCTGTTGTGCTAAGGAGGGCTGGAGACATGGGTCAGGGAGGTTGTATATGTCTGTCTCCAGCCCTCAATAGCTAAACAGGAAGAGTCTGTAATGAAGGGACCTGGTGCCTGGAAGTGTTGGGTGTAGCTGGTGGGTTTTCAGTGTGTTAATGCTTCCTGATGAAGCACCATGTTGGCAGCTAAAAAAACGTGGAGACAGACATGCGCCATGGATATGGAGATATCTGGATACAGGTAGCTTACAGCTGTGCTAAGGAGGGCTGGAGACACGAGTCAGGGAGGTTGCACATGTTGGGACATGGTTCTTGGAAGTGGTGGGAAATTTTGTTATGCCCTTCCGATTTCTGGCAGTTAAGACCGACAGGTGCATGTCAGTGTAAGAGATCATTCTGATGATCATGATGTAAATTTTTATGTTATTATCAGGGAAGAACAAAGTCTGACCTCCAAAACAACCATCAGTTGAATGAACACCTCTCTAAAATAATTTCAACAAAAACTGATTATTAGAAGGTAGGGTTCATTTCAGGGCTGTTGAATTAGACTGCCGTAGTTTTAGCTAGGGTGACCTAAGATACCAAGTGTGCTAGTAAACATTTACCACCATCATATTCATACTTGCCTGCACTAAAAGCCCCTTCATGAGGAAACAGAGGGCCTAAACAAACATAGTCTGCATTAAGTGGCTCATGTGGTTTCATGCTCTTACATAGCCTTGCTGTGGTTTACATTTTATGGCTTTTGGTTTCCGCTGTACGCCGGAGGTTGTGGTGTGGTTTGCTACAAGCAGGCATCTTGTCTGTCAGGTGGCAAGATCCCACAGATCCCCAGATCCCATAGCTTTACAGGTTTGTGTGTCTGTTCTAGAACCAGAAAATAAAAAAAGAGCATTTGAAGAATTCGTTTGTATTGATTAGTTGTTGTTGGAAGCTATTAGTATGAATTACCAAGTTTTCCACACAAGATTAAAAAAGGTCAGTGCTCATCCATTAAATATTTGCCTTAGTGCTTGAGGCTGAACCAGCAGGACCATACTTTTATTATCAGTCCTTTCCCAAATTCTTTTATATGGTCATGTCATATATAACAATTCTAAATTTAGATTTGAACATTTCCTTTATCATTAATACTCACTCTGCTAACTATGTGAAACTATTGTAGCAGTCCAGAACCATCTCAGCATGCTGATTAATGTTTTTGTAGTGCCATGAGGGTCTACAGTGTTGTACCTGATCATTGGATGAATTTGAGCTCCTGGATGCTACAGTGAAACCTCTTTTTCCCGAGATGGAAAACATAAACCGGTCCCTGCAGTCTGAGTTTCTAAGTGATGCAAAGTGATCTGATTCACACTGAACAAAACTGGCCCATTCAAGGTTGAGAGGTGCTAAATATGCTCAAATACCAATGACTGGAAAATTCTGCTTATGAGCACTAGATAGCCAATTTATGAAAGATCTTTGCAGAAAATCCAAGCAAATTATGAATGGAAAACCCTCTCCCTCTGACCTTTGGTTGAGTAATGTAAGTTTGTCATTGCAACACTTTGTCTGCACCAGACTGAAATATCTCAGCAACTATTGGATGGATTGCCATTACATTTTGTGCAGACATTCATGGCCCCCAGAGGATGAAGCCACTTTCATCTAGCACCAATGTCAGTTCAAAATTGAATACTTTCAAATCTAATGAGATTCTCATCAGTCATATCTGCACTTTATGCAGTCTTTTGAGGCGTCTGTCATTATTTACTAAATGAGCACCAAGGTTATATTCCGGTAATTGCCACTGCTGACACCAGTGGAAATTTAGAGTTTGGTCTCATGCAATAAATAGACTATTTAAAGATGTTCCTGTTTAGAAGCAGATAATATGGCAGGATGGGTTGGGAATGTTTTCAAAGAGCCACAGTGCTTGCGGCTGAAATTGAAAATCTGAGAGAAGCAGGTGTAAATTCTGCTGCACTTATTTTATTGGACACACACACAGACAGCAGCCTCCTGCGTGAATATTTTTCTTGGCTTGACTTTTAATGGCTTATAGCAGCACTAACCCAGTGTGATGTGACTGAAGCAGCCATAAATAATAGATAGCAGAATGTAGACCAACGTGATCTGAGGGGATGACAAGTGACTAGCATGGCACTTGTAACGTAATGTAATGCGATACGTGTTTAATGAGTTTTGGACATGCAGGAGGTGATCTTCATTGTCATGATAACCCTAAAAAACATGAGGTTAACATTGTGAAATGGTCGCTGTTTGGTAAGGTTTAGAAAAAGATCCAGCTTTGGGTTAAGCTAAGTTAACTTCCGTTACGTATGGCAAACAGCTTAAATTATATACAAGATTTAAGTTCAATATATAACTTAATCAATCTCCTGGGTGAAAGTCCTGTTGTGATAACATGGGAAATGACTGAAGATATTAGTGTGTTATTCATCCACCATTTGGTGAGACCAGGCTGAGTAACCCACTTTCATAATTCAGTCCATCACAGACATTTTTGCTAAGATAACATCATCGGGCTATTTCCTTTATTCCTTTATTTCCTCACATGAACGTTAGTGGTCCTTAAGTGGATGAACACACACTTGCAGTTCTAAAAGTGTAGAAGAGAGAAGTACAAGTTCAACAGCAGACAACACTTTCTTTTGTGCTCCTTTGCTTTCCAGACATGCAAAATGTGTCATATCAAACTTGGAGTGGCACTTATGCAATAGTGGTCATCTCAAAGTAGGTCTTATCACTGTGTGTTTTGACAGATAGGACATTTTTTAAGCCCAGCTGATGGGAAAAAAAACTATTTATTTTAATCTGATATTTTGTATTTGTCACAAATCTCAACAACTTAATAATAATACATCAATGGGAGGAAAAAGATGTGATGATGTGCTGAAGATGAGGAGATACAGAATATATGGAGGGATGGTGGATGGATGAGACACAGCAAAACATCAAAAAGAGGTTAAGCACATGCTGTGGAGAGAAAGGAAGATAATCCAATAAAGAAAGCAACACCATGTGATGTCTTCTCATGTTCCTAATGGAGCCAAGCAAAGGGATGTCTATGCTGTGTGTAGGTCTTTGTCGAAGAAATTAAAGTATGGAGGGAGCTGTGTGGTTGCAGGTCACATACAGCTCTGGAATTTTTTTTTTCCGACATCAGCATCTCTACATGTATGACAGCCATTCCCTTCCAGTGTCTGTTGAATTCCAACACAAGCACACCTCATTGCAAGACCATAAAGACTGAACCACAGAGGACTGGAGTAAGGCCATCTTCCCTGATGAGTTCAATTTTCAGCTTTGACAAACACCTGGTCGTCTAATGGTTAGACGGAGACCTGGAGAGGCCTACAAGATCCCGTGTCTCGCACCCACTGTGAAATTTGGTGGAGGATCTGTGACGATCTGGGGGAGCTTCAGCAAGGCTGGAATTGGTCAGATTCATCTTTGCAAAGGACGCATGAATCAAGCCACGTACAAGGTTATCCTGGAATAAAAATGGCTTCCTTCTGCTCTGACAATCTTCCCTGAACCCTGTTAAATAACCTGGAATTTGATCAAGAGGAAGATGGATGATCACAAGCCATCAAACAAGGCTGAGCTGCTTGAATTTTTGCACCAGCAGTGGCATAAAGTCACCAAGTCAACAGCAATGTGAAAGACTGGTGGAGAGGGCTGTGATTGAAAATCCGGGTTATTCCACCAAATATTGATTTCTGAATCTTCCTAAGTTCAAACATTAGTATTGTGTTGTTTAAAAATGATTATTAACTTGTTTTCTTTGCAGTATTTAAGGTCTGAAAACTGCATCTTTTTTGATATTTTGACCATTTGTCATTTTCTGCAAATAAATTCTTTAAATGACAATATTTTTATTTGGAATTTGGGAGAAAACTGTTGTCAGTAGTTTATAGAATAAAACAAAATTTTACTCAAACACATACCTAAAAATAGTAAAATCAGAGAAACTGATAATTTTTTAGTGGTCTCTTAATTTTTTCCAGAGCTGTATATTGTTAATGAAAAAAAGAGGCACCCTTATTGCGGCGACAGTGCCGGGGGACCGAGAGACTAGCCCCTCTCCTCCAATCACCTCACCCCATTTCATCTTTTCGTGGCGAATCATGGATTGCCATTTCCATCTTTCGGCAGACAGCCAATCGCGGCGCCTCATTTCCATCTTTACCTGTGGCCAATCACCGCAGGCCTCCTCCTGTATCAAATGAGGCCGGCAATGGGACGGTGTTGAATTGTTCCGTCTACACTGGAGAAGCCGCTTAGAGTCTGTTATTGAACTTCAGCTATGCTGAAATTGCAGATAACTATCTGAAAACTTCTGCTGCACTCAAGATAACAAGTTGAGATTCTGCTGCTGGCTTAATCATTTTATTTTATAGTTTGTTATTTCATTTAGTCAATTAGCTAGCCAGCCGGTTTCTTTGCTAAAGACTGATGACTATATTACAGGGTTAGTGTGATTATTATTATTTTTTTAAGTAGTTAAGTTAGTTAATAGATTTATGGAGTTTTGCGACGGTTTTGCCCGTTGAACCAAATGGGTGGAGCGAGAGAGAGAGGCGGGGCCGATCTCCTCAGAAGCGAACCTCACTAGACTCACCTGCCCATCATCAGTAATCAGCCCGGCTTCTTAAGCCATCACCAATTCGACTCCTGTGCCAGATTATTCTCTTGCTCTTGCCCTTCCTGTGCCTCTCTCCTCTCTTGTTTTTCTTTTGGATCAGTTTACAAAGCCACAGTTTGGTGGATCTCGCGGTGCTGCATTAAAGCCAAACTAAGTATGGCTGGGAAGCATGGAAGCAAGGTAAGGAGAAATACACAGCTTGAATTTGCAATTAATTTACTCTTCTTATTCTTTTTATGACTGGGTAGCTGTAGTGGTATTTTCATTTCATAATAATATATTGATATTCATCTACTCTTCATGACTGTAATACTTAATAATTATTTTCTCATTTTTTTTAATTATTTTTAAGTGCCATGGCAAGGAGGACACATCACCTGCCCACAGTCTCAGCCTAATGTTTATTCACAGTCTCTTCCTCCATCTACTGAGACCACAACCAACCCATCTTCTGTCCTTTAGGCTGCTGCTAGTGCTGTGAGAAACTCTTCAAATAACTTGTTTTCCTTGCACTGATATTTTACTAAACTTGAAACACCCTTAATTACTGGTTTATAATCATGTCTACTTATTTGCCTTTTATCCTTTCTTGTTTTACATCTTCTAAATTAGGAAGTGTCACACGCAACCACAACTACTACCACCACCATCACCACCCCCTCCTCTGGTACCCCCTCTGCTCCTCTCACACCTGCGGCCTCTGCTACCTCTGCCTGCGTATCCTCTCCCTGGCTGGTCCCTCAGTCCACCCTGCTCCTGGCTCTCTGCCACTGGCTGGAGATGTGGAGACTGCTCCTGGGTCAGAGTCTGGCTGGCTGCCGTCAAAGCTGTTGAAGACCATACCACCTCAAGATCAGAAGTAGATTTCAACAGCTCTGTGGAGGCATCGACTGCGCAGTGACCTCAAGCTGTAGTATGTTCCACCAGCGCCACAGCTCATTTATCATCAGGTCCCAGAGCCACTCTTCACCCACCGGCTTCTCTTGTGGATGTCACACCGTGGTGAGGTTTGTCTCGTCTTGGGGTTTTTGTCTCGTTATTTCCTGTTTTATTTTGAAAGCCTAACTCTGCTCTCGTTTCAGAGCACTTGTCCAATCTCCTGTGTCACTGGTGTGTCCGTCCTGATTACCCATTGTCTCCACCTGTTCCTGATTACCCTCCATGTGTTAAATAGTCTGCGTCTCCCTTGTCTTGTGCCAGTGTGTCTTAGTCTGAGAGCCGATTCACCCGTGCCCGTCTTTGTCCCGTTCCCATAGCCACAGTATCTCGTCCACGTGTTCCATTGTCCTCTTTGTGAGTGTATTTGTTTGTAAGTTTTACAGTTCGGATTTTGACTTTTTGTTTCCCCTAGTTAACCCATTTTGTAGTCCTCATTAAGACAGTTTTGTGTTGTTAGACTTTTTCTTACTTCGTGTTAGAATTCCTCTGTTTTCTAAAGAGTGATTTTCTTTTCGATAGATTTTCTAGTCAGGCTTTGTTTTCTTCCTCCCTCGGGGACGATTTCAGTTTATAGTATTCATCATAGTGTTTCTGGTATTTTGTTATCCTCTGCTAGAGTGCTTTATGTTCTTTTCCTTTCTTAGTTTAGCATTATTGTGAATAATATTGTTAATATATATATAGCTATCTTAGATAATTTTATAGCGCCTGATTTCTCTGCATCTGAGTCCTAATTGTGTGCCGGCCTGACAGTGGATGCCATATCGTCTGTGGAAGGTAAAGCTGTCCTGTCTTATTTGTGGAAACCGGCTCACAGGATACAGAGCCCACAAGAGAGCCCGCCAGGTTCTGGATGTGGACCAATATTACCTGATGATAACTGAGGCTCTGTGGTGCAGTTCAGCCGGTTGCAAGACCCTCTTACCTTACCACAAGCAAGACCATCCTGGACCAGCTGGATGTGGTGCACAGGCTGGATTTCTGACTGCTGCTGACTCAAAAGTGAGTACACCGAGATTATTTAGCCTGTGTCACCAATCATTGTCATTGAAATACAGTAGAAATTAGCTGGTTTTAACATTTGTCTCTTTCTGTCTCTATTTCCCTTTGTGTAAAACAGATACACTTGTGACATAAGGGTTATCCAGTTTCTAAGGGAGAGGACCCACGGTAAAAGCCCCAGCCGCTTGGTAAAACAGCTGATGGAAAACCACAGTGAGGAGTGGCTTAAGCGCCTCTGCTGCTACCTCGGTGCGTGCTCTGACTTTGCTGCCCGGCCAAGCCTGCGCCCTGTGACGTTCCAGGAGCCATTCCCTCTCACAGGTGGATGCTGGCTGTTTATGGCAGAGACATCCTCAGCAGGCTAGACCACATCAAAGCCACCATTACATCAACCTTTGGCAGTATTTTAAAAATGGACTCCCCAAAAAAGGTAAATACTTAAGTGATAACACTACAGTATGATTCTGTAAAATTCTACACTACAAACAAAAGTAGTCTAAAATACATAACATTAGTAGGACTGACATTTGAAATATGAAATGAATGCTTTATTTTAAAAAGAATCATACTGCTATTATACAAGTGTTACACATAAGATAAGCCAGTTATTTGGGCTGTAGGCACTCACTGTCTTTTCAGTTCACTGACAGATTACCAAGAAGCTGTCAGGCATTGCCAAGGAGACTGCTTTGCTGCTGCTGACTTTGTCCTGACTGCTCAGGAGGGTCCTGCTCTGGACAACATGGCAGCTGAGCTCATCCGCAGGTACAGCAATGCTGGTGTGACTCCTCCTAAGCTTCTTTACGTGGACACTGACTGTTGTCGGGAAGGCGGAGGACAGACAAAACTAAAGGAAAGGTCATTTACCATTTCATGCGGCGACTGACGTCTGGCTGTACTAAGGATGCACATCCACTCTACCCCACTTTCACGGCAAGGCTGTCCTCCTGCATTTTTGAGTGGGACAGCAGAGATGTTGCCTTGCTACGGCAAGCCAGGGGGAACAGCTCAAACGTGAGGGTGTCCGGGGCATCACAGAAACTAGTGGACCAGCACATCAAGAACGACAAACTGGCCCTGCACTGCAGAAGGCGGACATGGCGAGAGAATCAGACAATTGTCATGATTGAACAGCTTCTGAATGAGCTGATTGGGTGAAGGGCAGAGACCTTCTTGGACCAGGAGCAGATGCAGTCTTTTTGGACGTGTTGTTTCAGTGGTATCACTGTTTTACTTGTAATATTATTTTGACAATTTAATGTGTTACATTCAACATTCGACTGTGGACATTGTCACGCACAGGTGCTCTAAAAAGAAACCTGAATTTACACCAGGTGTGGAGAGCATGACACGTTGTGTCTTGGGATCAACAGGATCGCCTGCCCAGTGGCCGGATTATTGTCATCTGGTAGAGTCCATCTTAAGCTGTGTAACATAAGAGCCCTAAAAAGCAGGGCACTTTTGCTCTGACAAGATGGACTCTGATTCTGAGAGACTGCAGCAGGTCCTGGGCAATGGTACAGCCATGCAGAATACTACTCGGCAGTTGTTTGATGTGAACCAAACAACACTCATTCATTGGCACAACAAGGAACTGAAGAGACAGGAATGTAGAATTCTGCTGCAAGGAGTGCCCTTGTCTGCCTCGATCCCTGTTGCTTCTGTGCCTCTGCCACCTGTACAGGGAGAGCCCATAGCCGCACCCCCACAGCCTGGCCCCCAACATCAGTACCTGTTGCCTGAAAGTACAGCAGGACAGACAGTGTTCAGGAGAGTCTGCAGCTAACGATACCATCCTCTGTCAGCCCAAGGTTTCCAGCTCAGAAGCAGTTGTTCCCTCTACAGGCACCTACACCTACGCCCCCGGCCTGTTGCGCCCAACCCCAGCCCTGCCACTGGCCCCACTAGTCCTGGCAACCAAACTAAATGCTCTTGCTGGCCCTGTCATCACCCCACCACCTGCCTGGAGAACTTATCGTTGAACAGTAGAGACAAATGTATCGCCTTGCAATAAGGAAACTGGCCACAGCCAGTATTATGGGTTAATCTACTGTCCCCAAAATGCAGATATACCACTTGACCAGTGGATGGAGCAGATGCGCAGGAAGAGGACAGAAAAGAAATAGACTGGTGTGTCTGCCATTATTTCTGTGTGTGTAAATGGGTTTAAAAGAAGAAAAACTTGTCACAAATGTTGTGTGTGCCTAGCCTCAAGTGTGTTATTGTTTTTTAGTATATAATTGAGTTTTTTTTTTTTGTTTTTTTTTTTACCAGTAAAACTGTTGTCACACTGTCTTGTCTTGGGGTTTTTCGTCTCGTTATTTCCTGTTTTATTTTGAAAGCCTAACTCTCCTCTCGTTTCAGAGCACTTGCCCTTCCTCCTGTGTCATCGGTGTGTCCGTCCTGATTACCCATTGTCTCCACCTGTTCCTGATTACCCTCCATGTGTTAAATAGTCTGCGTCTCCCTTGTCTTGTGCCACTGTGTCTTAGTCTGAGAGCCAATTCACCCGTGCCTGTCTTTGTCCCGTTCCCATTGTCACAGTATCTCGTCCACGTGTTCCATAGTCCTCTTCATGAGTGTTTTGTTTGTAAAGTTTAATAGTTCAGATTTTTTTGTCTTCGCTAACCCATTTTGTAGTCCTCATTAAGAGTTTTGTGTTGTTAGACTTTTCTTACTTAGCGACAGTATTCCTCCGTTTTCTCAGAGTGATTTTCATTTTGTGAGATTTTCTAGTCAGGTTTTGTTTTCTGTTAGTCTGTGTTCTTCCTCCCTCGGGAGCAATTTCAGTTTGTAGTAGTTATCATAGTGTTTCTGTTTTGTTATTATCCTCTGCTAGAGCGCCTTTTGTTATTTCTTTTCCTTGCTTAGATAGTTCAGCATTATTGTGAATATCTTTATTAGTATATATATATCAGATAATTTCATAGCTCCTGATTTCTTTGCTCATTGAAGACGTCTGGGATTTCATGCTAAATAAAAGCTGTGATCATTTAAATCTCTGCATCTGAGTCCTAATTGTGTGTCGGCCTGACAAGTTTTTCCTAGCTTCATTTCTTCTATTTTGTGTTCAGTTTATATAGCAGTGTCCTCAGCTTTACTAATTTTATGTTGTACTCAGTTATTATTTATTTTGCTTATTTCTTTGTGTGTAATGGTGGAGTGTGTGTGAGAGAGAGATAATTAAAATGTATATTTAATTAATTTGAACTATTTCTACAGCAGTACTTTTGACTTATCTCTACTAAACATAATCCATAATCCCCCCCCCCCAGACTATTGTTCCCCGGTAGGTTCGATCCATGCCCTTGGCAGCCTACATGTCGAATTATCCTTGGGTGAGATACTGAACCCCAAATTGCTCCTGAAGCTATACATCGGGGTGTGAGTGTGTTAATGCTTGCAATAGGCAGGTGACTTGGTTACCATTGTGTGAATGGGTAAATGCAGGCTGTTAAAGTGCTTTGAATGGTCGTCAGACTGTATGTAAATACTGTCCATTTACCATTGGACTTGCAGGGGAGAGGACGCTGGCGTTGTTTCTGGTCGATACACAAATCTGATAAATGGCCATATATGTACATATAGGTGACATATTTGACAAAATTTTTATGATATATGTACATATATGTAATTGCAATATTTGCTTAAAACTTATATTCTAAAATACATGTGCAAACATGTAGAACAGATATTTGCTTTCGAAATATATTTTAAAATATATGGTATAGTAAGTAGTCTAGATATTTGTATTTGACATATATTCCAAAATAATTGTTTGGATATGTAATTTAGATATTTGTTCTTTACATATGTCAGAATAAATGTGCAAATATGTAGTCTAGATATTTCTTTAGAACATATATTTCAGAATAAATGCTCAAACATTAAGTCTAGATATTTGTTTATGACATATATTCCAAAATACATGTTGAAATATGTAGTCTACATATTTCTTTAAACGTCAGAATAATTCTACAAACATGTAGTCTTCATATTTTAATGACAAACATAACAGTATAAATGTGCAAACATGTATGTAGCTCATGTATTTTTGTGATGCGTTTCAAAGTAAATGTTCAAACATATAGCCCATAAGTGTTTAAGAGAAAGCATCCCCTATACTTAAGAAGTAAGGTGAAAAACATAAATGCTATTTCATTTACTTAGCAATTTTTATTTTTATTTTAAATCATGAAACAGCATGTTCTCTCTCCTCTGTTACAATACAGTACAGTAATAGATGATAGTACAGTACAAAAATCTAATCCGGATGCAATACAAAATATAAAACAAAGAGCACAAGTAAAATAGATAAATATAAAGTTTGGGTGGGGGCCTTGCTTACAGCCTTTGACAACTACACTGTCAAAGGTGTCTCATGTTATGGATTCATCTTTATTCAAGAATGTAAAAACATAGTTCTGTGAGGGCCGCAGCTACAATTTCAAACTTCAACGGTTTGTCACCTTGAAAGTGAGACAAGCGTTTAGTTAGCAGCATCCAGTAAAGCTCATTTTACCTCTTATTCTTTTGACATTTTTGTCATTTTTACCGGTAGCTATGTATGCCCTGGTTCAGTGGTGTGGCAGTAGTAATGGTATGGTAAACGAAGTGTTGTTAACACAAAGAAGATTCGTAATTTTGATGTAACCAAATTCCTAGACGGAGAAATCACCCGCGAGGATGAATTCGCTGTGGAATGGGGCACGGGGAAGGCACCAAAAGGTAGGCTTTCCTAATTACATGGCGAAAGTACTAAAAATTGCAGGTGGGTAAAGTTAACGTTAGCTAGAATATAACGTAGCTAATGTTACTTAACGCTAGCTAGTACTTTCGGTCGTGTCCCCAGTTCACAATGAAAAATACATGTGTAACATAGCGTAGACAAGATCATTTTTCGACAGCTTTCTGTTCGCCCTAGCTAACGTTAGCTAGCTAGCTAACTTACATCAAACTGGACTAAATGCATAATGTTAGCTAGCTAGCCAAAATTAATGTACCTATCTTAGCTAGGATAATGTTACTCCATTGGTCACGATTGACTTATGTTTTAAACTGCAGACAAGGAATCAACGCTGAACGCATGTAATCCATCCATTATGGAAGACTGATGAATTCGTCAGTGAGGAGGACACGAGGAAGACGATCGTCCTTTAAAACGCCAGAGCATCCCGAAGAAGTTTTTTGATGACCATCCAACCAAGGATCCACCACCCAAGGTTGCACTGGTTAACCGCAACAACATCAAGGTGAGCTAAAATGAAGCAAACTTAAGGCTAATATTCATTTATTTTTTCAACCTGGACCTTATTTCCCACAAACTGTTGTTATTCCATATGTGTGTAGGTAATGTGGTGAGAGGTGGCTGGGTGCACAGAAAATGAATAAATTAATAAGATGTTTAGGGCTGTGTGCATTGACAACCCCACCCTCCCTCAGGTCAACATTTTTCTTATGTTGATCCAAAACCCGAGTAACTTTATGAGGACATTTGCTAGCATGTTGTTAGGCTGTGAATGAGTGTAGGATAATGGTTGATAGAACTTGAGTGGCATGGCTATTGTTTGCGCATACAGCACAGTCCTATTTCTAAAGTCTTTTGTACACTTCTCACGCAGTAAGGCGATCTTAGGTGCAAGCAGTGCCATCTAGTGGTCATTGTCAGTAGGAGGCAATATCTTGAAAAAAATGTCCCTAGCCTGAGTGACTGAAGCTTA
Source organism: Chelmon rostratus (assembly GCF_017976325.1). Classification (NCBI taxonomy): domain Eukaryota; kingdom Metazoa; phylum Chordata; class Actinopteri; order Chaetodontiformes; family Chaetodontidae; genus Chelmon; species Chelmon rostratus. Next base: position 28,718,223 of record NC_055660.1, on the reverse strand, counting down.
AAGTTCTCAGGCACAGTGCCTGAATTTAGGCGTGGGTATATTCTGGGACAGGATATTCAGTTGCAGCCATATAGGCTTAGATTTCAAGTTTAGGGACCCCAAAGACATTAGGCTGGCCCTGGTCACTAGCTTCTTGATTTGATACTAGATTGATACTCTCAAAGTGCACCCCACTGTCCCCCATACCTGCCGTCAGCCCTAAAAGGTTTCAGGCACAGGAATTTTCCCACTTTAAGCCCTGGTTTGTGTTCTTTGTTGTGAAGCTTCAAACTTAACCCTGTTTAGTGTATGACGTAATTCCTCTGCATTTCATCAGATGCAGTGATGGACCGGCATCCAGGCACCACTCGGGGAGCCATTGGAACAGCAGTGAATTGTAAATTGGCTGAGATAAGGGCACATTTGGCAAAGAGGAGGAGGAGCGAGAAGAGTGAGTCCTCTGATGCTTGAAACATTTTGAGAAGTTAAACATTTCAGTTCAAATCAAGCTCAGAGTTCTTTCAATGGTGGCTCATTCAAATATTTGATACTTCAAGATTCGATCATTGCTGCACTCAGGGGTGTGATGTTGTGTTGTTGTGACATTCAAAAAGCTATGCATTTCTACAGTGTTTTTTTTATGGTTTTAAATGTTCTTAAAATTTAAAGGGATTCTTTGTTTTATGTTTTTTTCAGCTCCTCTCTTTGTACAGGAGCAATTGCAAATATTGCAAATCCCACCACTCATTTAGATAAAAGTAGATGGAAAAATAGGGTCTAGGTTGGAAAAAAAGCAAAAATAAATAAAGAATCCTTTTAAACTGACACGTGTAATAACTGGTCTTATTGTGAGAGTAATATCTATCATATGCACAGATATCTCGGAGAAATGTATGGGTCATATTTGAATATATCATATATGACAGTAGCCATCTTTGCAATATTAAGATATGACATATTACTTATGTATGGAAATTGCTTATTTGACATATAATGAGCAATATATTGCAACTTTCATATATGTGCTGAATATGCCAGCACATATAATAATATAATATTTTAAAATATATGTTCCAAATATGTAGAAATATAAGTAGAGATATATGCACCACTATATGTTCACATATTGGTGAAAGACATATATGGACACGATATTATATATGTCATTTAAATATATATCAGATTTGTGTATGGATACAGATGTCTTACAGAAACCTGGCAACAACCGGATGTTTTTTCTGTTTTAAACGAGACTTGTCCTCCTGACTACTGCTACCTGCAAAAAGCCAGCAGTACAGGTCGCAGTGGCGGTTTGGCTGTAATTTACCTTAGCCACCCTTGTCCCTGCCAGAATTGTCCACATTGGCATTTAAATGCAAGCCCCCATTCTCCATGACAATACTCTTAATCTACTGACCACCTAAACCAAGTCCATCCTTCATTTCAGAGATCTATAACCTCCTCACAACATTCTCTAACATCCTAATACTTGGAGAACATCCATGTAGACAAACCTTCTGGTGACCTTGCTGTGGAATTTTTGCACATCTTGGACTGTTTTAACCTCAGACAACACATTGACGTCCCCACACACACCAAAGGCCACACCCTAGATCTGATCATCACTGACTCTGCTCCTGTCAACAACCTATGCGTGTACGATCTGGATGTGTCTGACCATGAAGCCATTTCCATGGAGATTCCACTTTCATCCCTCCCTACCAAGCCCAAATGCCAAATCTGAAGATTAAGCCTAGTAAGTCAAGGAGTATTTCAATATACAGAGGGAAAGTAAGTGATAGAAAGTTTGCTATAGATGGTGAGGAAATCCCAACAATTAGGGAGAAATCAGTTAAGAGTCTAGGACGGTGGTACAATGTGGACCTGAATGATGTTGAACAGGTTGTGCAATTTAGAAAGGATGTTGCAGAAGGGCTGGAGAGAATAGATAAATCAGGGCTCCCAGGAAAACTGAGGTTGTGGTGCTTGCAGTTTGGCTTGTATCCTAGGTTAATGTGGCCAATGTCAGTATATGAAGTCCCATTATCTGTAGCAGAGAGAATGGAAAGGCTAGTTAGCTCTTATATTAGAAAATGGTTGGGTGCTCCCAGGTGCTTAAGCAATGTAGCTTTGTATGGGAAAGGAATGCTTCAGCTGCCAGTATCCAGTCTAACAGAGGAGTTTAAATGCACTAAGGTTAGGACAGAACTTTTATTATCTGGGAGTAAGGACATGTTAGTTAGCAATGTGGTTCCGAATCCTTCTGGGGGGAGGAAATGGAACCCAAGGGCAGCAGTGCAGGAGGCAGAGGCAGCTCTTAGGCATGCAGAAATAGTAGGAAATGTTCAATTTGGCCGGGGAGGCTTGGGGCTTGGCCCAGGCAAACCAGTGTGGAATAAAGCAGGTCTAAAGGAGAAAAGAAAGCTTGTAGTGGAACAGGTGCGTAGGCAGGAGGAGTTGTTAAGAGGGGCAAAAGCAGTTGGTCAAGCCAAACAGGGACAATGGTTGAATTGGGAAGGTGTTGAGAAGAGGAAACTTAGTTGGAGGGACCTGTGGAATATGGAGGAAGGCCGTATTAAATTTCTGATAGGGGCGACATACGATGTGTTGCCAACCCCGCAGAACCTAAGTCTCTGGGTACAGGGCGATCAATCGTGCCCACTCTGCTCAGGTACAGCAAGTTTAAAGCACATTTTGTCAGGTTGTAGAATTAGCTTATCACAAGGCCGGTATACATGGCGGCATAATCAGGTGCTGAGAAGCTTAGCCGCAGGCATTGAGGAGAGAAGGAAGCAGGTGAATTCTGGAAGTTCTAGAAAGGAGAGGTTAGATGTGCAGTTTGTTCGAGAGGGGGAGAAAAATAAAGCTGCTAAGTCAGGGAGAAAGCAGGGAGGTGGCTGCCTGGTAGGGGCTGATGATTGGCAAATGCAGGTCGACTTGGGAGGACAGCTAGTTGTGCCCCAGGAAATAGTTTATAGTAATCTGAGGCCAGACATTGTCTTATGGTCCATGAGTAAAAAGACTGTGTATTTTATTGAGTTAACAGTCCCTTGGGAAAATTCAGTGGAGGCAGCTTATGAAAGGAAGAAGACTAAGTATGCAGATTTAAAGACAGAATCTGAGCAGAGGGGATGGAAGACCAGGGTCTGTCCGGTTGAAGTGGGGTGTAGAGGTTTTGTTGCAGGGTCAGCTGTTTCACTGTTGAGGGAGCTGGGAGTGCATGGGCAAAATTTAAGAAAGACAGTGAGGGAGATGTCAGATGAGGCTGCTAGGTCTAGTCAGTGGATATGGATCAGGAGAAATAATAGTAGTTGGGGGGTGAAATAGGGACAGTGGGGGGGCAGGCAGAGGACATGCATGCCTAACCCGGCAAGAGAAGAGGTTAAAGTCTGAACAAGACACCTCTCCTCTGCTCTGCTTTCCCCGCCCCATCTTCTCGCTCTGCCAATAGGAAGAGAACCAGGAAGTTTAGATAAGGTGGGGGTGTGGGCAGCTAGAGTCTCTCTTTGGGACCATGCGGCCTGTTCAGGTGAGTTTGCGTGGTAAGACACAGAGTTGGCTTGTTTTTTGATCTTTTTGGTTGTTTTCCTGTTTTGTCTGCTTCTTGAAGGAAATGTTAGGGTTTGTTTTCCTGCTCTGTTTGCTTTTTGAAGGAAATGGTAGGGTTTGCTGCTTCTTGAAGGAAATGTTAGAAGAGGCTGTTAAATCTAGTCTGTGGTTTAGGCCTCCACCTTCAGCACCTTCTAAATTTTCCACCCCCTACCCGAACAAGGGTCTGTATCCAATCCCTACTTTCATCTTTTGACTCTACCTCTTTATTTTCTATCCCCTACCCGAACCAGGGTTTGTATTCCCACCCCGCTTTTTCTTGGTGCAGTTGGTGAGAGGCAGGGGTAGATGATGGTAGTGTGGCAATCGGCAGTTACATGTGGCATCTAGGCCTGTGGTAGCATTGTAGCAGCTAACAATAGCTAAAGCGGTGAGAGTATGATAGTATCTTAGCAGTTAGTATTGGTAGCTAGCAATTAACATTAACAGTATAGGTGAATCTAGCGTTATTGTCTTCTTCTGTTCCTCTTAGCAGGTAGCGGTTAGCACATAACATTAGCTAAATGGTAGCATCGGAACTGTATTGTCTTCTTCTGTTCTTCCTAGCGGTTAGCAGTAGCATTAGCAATAGTTAAATGGTAGCATCGGTACTGGCCACTACCTGGAGCATCTCTGGGTCAGTTGAACGTGGCGGTGCTGTTTGGATTGTGTAGGAGCAGTGTGAACTGGCACTAGGGGGGGTGACTCTGGGACGCCGGAGTTCACTGCCTAACCTCCTGGAGGTGTAGTGGGACTAAGTAGGCGAAACACTGTTGAAGGGAGGTTTCCACCTGATGACCCCCAGAGAATTGTTAGGAATCACTGCTCTTTGGCAGGTATAGAGGCAGATTAGAGCTCCAAGGTTCTTCACTGAGAATGAATCCTCTTTTTGAGCACAAGTATCTTGTGTTTAAATTAACTAAAAATCTGAAAAATATTGACTCCCAACACTTCCTCAGTTAGTGAAACAGTGGATTTTCATACCGAGAACACCAAAGGGCCTATTCAAAGTCGCTCAAAGAGGCACGGCCATGGTTCTTTTCCAACATCATCCAAAAAAAATCCAGGAAATTCCAAGCAGCTTTTTTCCACCATCAATCACCTTCTCAAACCCCAGACCTCCTCACTCACAGGGATTACAGAGGAGCACTGCAATAAGTTCATGGAATTCTTCAAAACAAAAATTGACAACATCCGATCAGCCCTCTCTGGACCTCCAGCTACACTGATCCTAACTGCTGACCCACAGTTTGGGATCTCCAGGCTGCTGTGCTCCTTCCCAGAGGAAACACATCAAGAGATCGAGGACATTATTCAGGGGATGAAACCCTCTACCTGTGCCCGCGACCCCTTTCCTACAGCTCTTGTGAAGGCACACATCTCATCACCACAGTGATCAACTCGTCACTTCAGAATGGTCACATTCCACCTGCTCTGAAAACTGCCATAATCAGACCTCTCCTCAAAAAACCCACCCTGAGCCCTGAAGTCCTTGCAAACTTCAGGCCCATATCCACAGCACAGAAACAGTCCTGGTCAGAGTCACCAATGACCTGCTTATGGCAGCTGATTCGGGCTCACCATCTCTTCTCATCCTCCTTGACCTGTCTGCAGCATTTGACACCATCGATCACCACATCCTACTCAACAGGTTACAATACACTATTGGACTCCATGACACTGCCCTGATTTGGTTCATATCCTACCTGTCCGAAAGAACTGAGTATGTTTCCTTGGGTGGCTCAAAGTCCAGGGGTCCATTTCACAAAGCAGGTTCTACAAACTCTGAGTTGATCTACTCTGAGTTTTCGTTTCCACAACAGCAGATTTGAGTTAGTTTGATTAACTGTAGGTTCACCTGGAGTTAAGCGCGTACACCACAACTATAAAAAGACAGCATCAATGGAACCCCGATTTGAGGAGTCACCATGGCAACAGGGAAGCGGAAGGCTGCCTACTTCACGCCACTCGAATTAGACATTGTAATGCGCTCATACAGCGAGTATGAACATGTTTTTAGACGGAAGTCCAACGCCGCTGCAGCTGCGAAGGAGAGGGAGACGGCGTGGGAGAACATTGCTGCTCGGGTCAATGATTGAGTATAAATGTAGTCCTTTGAAATCACAATAATATTACACGGCAAAACTGCTTGAATGGTTGCCAATTAATTTATTTGATTTAGGTGCAATCCCGCGGGGGAGAAGCGCACTTGGCAGCAGCTTAAATTGAAATATAAAAACATGGTTCAAACAGGTAAGACCTTGGCATCATCTCATGGAGGTAGCTACCTCATTTTGATCATCTTTTGCATTGTAAAGTAAATATTAAGTGGCTCCCTTTCATTGTAAAATTGGGTATATTGTGTTCATATAATGTTTTGTTTTTGTTAACGAATGAAATAAAATTTAAAAGTGTTGTCATCTATATCATGTTATGTTAAATAATTAAGCCTATATTTAAACTAACACAGACTTTTACTCAGCCAACAGAAAGAAGGCAGATGCACGAAGAACGGGTGGTGGCCCAGCACCGCCACCTCTAACTGAGGCAGAGGAGCTGGCCCTAAGCCAGAATGTAGGAAGGCCAGTGGCTGAGGGAATCCCTGGAGGGAGTTCATCCTCTGAGACCACCACCCAAGACACAAGTGCCTTCATAAAATGTGCCTTGGCCTATATATATATATATATATATATATATATATATATATATATATATATATATATATATATATATATATATATATATATATTTTAAAGCCTATTCATAAAAATATTTATTTTCCTTTCATGTCTTTTTTTTCTCCGTTTGTCCCAACAGATTCTGATGGTACTGTCTGCCTGGTGGAGCCACCTCAAGCCACATCACTCATCTAGGATGAAGACTACAACGAAACTCTGACTGCTGCCTTCACAGAGGGGGATCCAGAAAGGCCTATAGAGGTAACATCTTCATATGTTACTGATAGTTGCCTTCCCATTTACATTTATTAACATTCTGGTGGAATATAGAGTGTGACATTTAGCCTACACTGAAGTATTAACACATTCTCATCCTTTTTAACAGGGCATGGCTGGGCAGCAGCAGGAAGGTCCCTCAACTTCCACTGCACAGATTGACACAGTGAGATGAATATTCAGTAAACACCGGGGGACAGGGCATTCTGTTCTGCTGCTCCACACCTGTGGAACGCCATCCCTGACAACCTGAGGGCTCCACAGACTGTTGAAAGTTTTAAAAAGGGACTGAAAACCTCTCTTTTTAGGAGACATTTTAATCTTTGAAATGCCAATAAAACTCAGTGGTCAGGTCATCAGGACCAGGGCAACACTTTGATTTTTGATGATGGCCTGAATAACCTCATCTTGTCATATATCAGAAAGAAGTGAAATAAAGTTTGTAGAGCTTTACAAAGAGACAGTCTCTAAAAAGTTTTCAGTTTCTTGTAAGCATTTTCACATAGTTCTCTAATAATTTCTCTTTTCTTGTTTGTAAATAGTATACAATAAGTTCATAAATAAAATGATCTATTTATGATGTTGTTTCTTATTGTTTCTTCAGCTGCTGCAGATCTAGGTTTCATTTGTTTTAACTAATATACTGATTTGTCAGGCCGATACTGGAATGAGGACTCAGATGCAGAGCTCAGCAAAATTCACAGATTTATTAACAGTGTTCAGAGATCTCTTCGCAGAGTGTAACCAAAATGAAATTACCCTAGGTAATTCTAACCAGATGTCATGAACAAAATGATAAAGTAAAAAAATAAACGCTCCACGAGGAGGATAAATAATGACTATGAATGTGTGGAATGAATAACAGAAAACGCTCATGAAGGAGGAAGAAACAAACAGCTATGAAAATCCTACAGAACTAAATTAACAAAACAACAGAACAAAAGATCTCTCCTAAAAAGCGGTGGCAAAAAACACTACTATGAACTACAAACGAAACAGAAGAACAATCTAACAAAGAACTGAAATTCAGCTAAACTAGCTGTTGTGTATGTAGAAGGATTCAAGTAGATTGTAAACAGACAAGGGCGGTAATATTCATAACTTCTTCATGCCACATTCATCCATCATAGTTCAAGGTTACACATAACATCAGACAGTAGTACAGTGCCACCGCTGGACGGGAAGTGTATTGCACTATACCACATATTCCTCTTTTGTTAGAATTCAACTCAAACTGCAGCATAAGAATCCTAGTACTTCATTAACAACTAGAAGAACAGATATAGTAACCTGAATCGGTGAAATAAGCAATTCCTTTTTGGGAAGTCTCAAAACCTGTAGAACAAACATAAATCTCATTCATGACCTAAAGGCAGGTAAGTATGTAACAAAAGATAAGGCAATTTATACTGTAAGAATTTATACTATCAGTAACAATAAAGCAATGAGTATGTCAACCATGTAAACACTGCAAGCACATAGCTTTTCAAAGGTAAGTATGTCACCATATTAACCATATGATAAGCACAGGACATGCATCACAGGCACTGGAGAGCTCTTCAGCTGTGACTGCAGCGAAGTCAGAGGACACAGCAGCCACCATCTCCAACTCCATGTCCTCATGTTCATCTGTGATAGGAAGAGGCAAGCGTGACAAGCAATCTGCTGTAACATTCTCATGGCCAGGTTTGTATTCGGTGGTGTAGTTAAAACACAGCAGGCGGGCACTCTCCTGTAGGCAGTGAAGAACGGCGTTCAATCTGGCGTCATGCACTTCAGGTGTCTCCCCACAGATAATGATGTCGTCGAGATAGCACTGCACACCTTTTTGACCAGCCAGGATCTGAGACATCATGCGTTGGAACGCACTGGGTGCTGAGGCCAGCCCATAAGGCACTCGTGTGAAACGAAAAAGTCCATCTGGCGTTATAAACGATGTAAGGTCTCTGCTGCTTGGATGTAACTGCACTTGGTGGTATGCACTTTGCAGGTCAATTGTGGAGAACACTGTAGCACCACGGAGCTCTGTGAAGACTTCCTCGATGTGTGGCAGAGGGTGGCTGTCTATCACCACAGCCCTGTTTGGTTCACGTAGGTCCACACAAACACGAATGTCACCTGTCTTCTTGCTCACGACCACCAGAGGCGACACCCAGGCAGACGGGTCCACTCTCTCGATAATGCCGTCGGCTTCCAGCCTTTTCAGCTCCTCCGACACCTTGTCGCGCACAGCATATGGGAGTCTGCGTAGTTTCTGCTGGACTGGAGGCACATCTGAACGCACTTTAACTTTGTGTATGAATCCAGTAGCAACGCCTAATGCGCTTGTAGTGTTGACAGTGTGACTCACTATTGGTGAAGTCAGTTTGTGCAATCTGGTTGTAGTATGTGGCGGTAAGCTGGAGACAGCCAAGTACAGGAATGGGCTTCTTTGTGTAAGTCACCAGGCGTACAGTAGGCTTTATGAGAGGCACATGCATGAATGACTGACTGTAGATACTCTCTGGAAGAATGGAGACTGCTGAGCCAGTGTCAACAAGCAAATCAGTGGTAAGTGACTGTCCATCTTTAACATGAAGAGACACTGTGCAGGTAAGGCGCTTTGAGGCTGCAGCTGTAGGAGTGACATGTAACACTGTAAGATCTGGAACAGTAACTTCTTGCACAGCTTGTGTAGGAACTGCGCTGCGGCACACTTTACTAAAATGTCCCATTTTTCCACATTGGTTGCATTTTACATTTCTGGCAACACATTTGGGGTTGTTTGCTAAGTGTGAGTTGGATCCACAATGGTAGCATGTTTTGTGTTGAGAAGTGCGCTGGGTAGGTGCGTGTTGGACTGTGGAGCGCGACTTACCTTTGCTCCGACTCCGCCTGTTGTTAACAACGCCGCCTCCTCTCGACTGAATGAGTTTCACCGTAGCGTCAGGTAGTGGAGCGATAGCTTTCGCTTCGGCCATTGCGGATTCAGTTTGTGTAGCAATCGCGATGGCGTTCTGTAATTTTAAGTCCGTTTCCAACAGTAGACGTTCTCTGATCCGTGAAGAGGACGTTTTCTCAATCAGCTGATCTCGTATCATGTCATCAGCTAGCGTGCCAAAGTCACAGTTGACTAGCAAATCCCTCAATGCAGCAATGTACTGTACCGTTGTTTCACCCTGTCTCTGAGCACGCTGACGGAACTTACTTCTCTCCGCCACGACATTCACTTTCGGCACAAAAAACTTCTTCAGCGCATCACAGGCAGACTTGTAAGACGTGCCAGAGTCAGGGAGGGAAAGGAAAATACGCTGACCCTCTGTGCCTAAACAGTGAAGCAGTAAGGCTCGCTTACGTTTGTCCGGCATGTCATTAGCAGTCAATGCTAGGATGTAATTTTCGAACATCTGTATCCAGGTTGTATACAACATCGTAGGCTCACCCGGAGTTTCCAGTAAAGCAGGGGGATGTGAGATTCCGATACAAGCCATCCTCGTTGCCAAGATGTTGTGTATGTAGAAGGATTCAAGTAGATTGTAAACAGACAAGGGCGGTAATATTCATAACTTCTTTACTTAACTTCTTCATGCCACATTCATCCATCATAGTTCAAGGTTACACATAACATCAGACAGTAGTACAGTGCCACCGCTGGACGGGAAGTGTATTGCACTATACCACACTAGCGAGAAACAAAAACAAAACTAGACTATAGAAACTACAACAGAAAACACTCACGAAGAGGATCAAACAACACGTAGGCAATAATTCTGTGATTGTGAACAAGGGAAGCACTGGTGAGTCGACCAAGGGACAAAGACACACTGGCACAAGACAAGGGAGACGCTGACTATTTAACACGTGGAGGGTAATCAGGAACAGGTGGAGACAACAGGTAATCGGGGCGGACACACAGGACACATGAGGAAGGGCAAGTGATCTGAAACGAGAGGAGAGTTAGACCTTCAAAATAAAACAGGAAATGACAAGACAACAAACCCAAGACAAGACAAACCTCACCACGGTGTGACATGATTTATCAAAGTATCCAGCACTTTTAATCTCTCGTTTAAAACAGTGGGTGGGTATCAGGGGCACAGCACTCGAGTGGTTCAGGTCATATCTAGCTGATTGAACTTTCTGTGTCAGCCTTAGTGACTCTGTGTCCTCCTCTGCTCGTCTCACATGTGGGGTCCCACAGGGCTCAGTCTTAGGTCCGCTTCTTTTCTCTCTTTACTTGCTCCCACTGGGCTCCATACTTAGGAAGCATGGGATTTCTTTCCACTGTTACGCAGATGACAGTCAGATTTATGTCCCTCTCAAAAAGAGGGATGAACACTCTGTTGTACGACTACTCAGATGTCTCGATGACATAAAGGCCTGGATGGCTATGAACTTTTTAAATTTTAATGAAAAAAAGACAGAGGTGATGGTTTTTGGTGGCACCAGTGGGCCCCCACTTGTAAATCTTGGTTCCATGTCCCAGTATATTAAGCCCACCGTCACAAACCTTGGATTCAAAATAGACATGGATCTCAAGCTTGACCATCAGATTAGCTCTGTCGTTAAATCGAGCTTCTTTCAGTTGAGGCAGCTGGCCAAAATTAAATCAGTTCTTTCCAGGCAGCACTTTGAGACAGTAATCCACGCCTTTGTGACCACTAGGCTGGATTACTGTAACGCACTTTATGTGGGGGTTAGTGGGTCCTCCATCGGCCGTCTTCAGATGGTGCAAAACGCTGCTGCACGTCTTTTAACTGGCACACGCAAACGTGAGCACATTTCTCCCATTTTAGCCTCACTACACTGGCTGCCAATACCTTTTAGGATACATTTTAAAATTCTTTTATTTACTTTTAAATCCCTCAATGGCCTTGCCCCGCCCTACCTCTCTGAGCTGCTGCAGCCTTATTCACCCCCCCGCTCTCTCAGGTCAGCTGATCAGCTGCTCCTGAGTGTACCAAAAACCAGGCGCAAGCTCAGAGGTGACCGTGCCTTTGCTGTAGCAGCTCCAAAACTATGGAACGATCTACCTCTCCATATCAGACAGGCCTCCTCTCTGTCTGTTTTTAAATCCCATCTAAAAACCCATCTTTTCTCCCTGGCTTTTGACACTTTGAGACGTTGAATGTATCTATTATTTTATTACATTTTTTATTCATTGTTTTATTGTTATTTATTTTATTGTGTTACTGTATTTTATTTCTTTTATTCTGTTTTTATTTATTTTTTCTGTACAGCACTTTGGTCCACCTTGGTTGTTTTTTAAAGTGCTTTATAAATAAAGTTGGATTGGATTGGATTGGATTTTATTTTTCCCTTTATAGAATTCCTTGAATTTAAATTTAAATTTAAAGAAATCTAAGCATGTATAATCCCACACTTCTCCCCTCAATAAATGCATGAATTGTGCTTTATATTATTATTATTATTATTACAATAAAAAATATTAAGGTGTCAGATCTATGGTGATCATCTATACCAGACCTTCTCCGGACCTCAGTCCACACTCAGACCAAACTGCAAGTCAACCCCTGGCACAGAACAACATCTACGGTTAAAAGTCTCTAAAGTGGAGTGTTGCTGTGATCAGACTGTTGTGTTGAAAAGAGGGTTGGTCAGCAGGGGGCACTGTGTTTTTTGGAAGATGCTAAAGGAGGAAACATTGATTTGTCTTTATTTTATTTTAATTTTATTCACTTTATTGATCCTAAACTGGGAAATTATTCTCTGCATTTCACCCATCACTGTACTTGAAACACACACATGCACATGCAACATGCAGTGAAACACACAGGAGCAGTGGGCTGCCGCATCAGGCGCCTGGGGAGCATATGGGGGGGGGGGGATCTGAACTAAGATCTGAACTAATACACAGCGTAGGTCACTCATTCCACCAGTGTTGACCAGTCTACATCAGTTACCCCTTGCAGAATGCAGAATGGATTTTATAATTCTTTTAATCATCTATGAAGCACTTCAGGGGAAGAAGCTGTAATAAAACTCACCTTTGTCCTGTGTGTTTGCCTTTTGTGTAGTTTTTATGTTTTTATTGTTTGTGTGTATGCCTTCTGTGCAGTTTTTATGTTTTTATTGTTTGTGTATCTACCTTCTGTGTAGTTTTCATGTTTTTGTTGTTTTGAACTTGTTTTTCTTCAATCTTTGAATTGTACAGCACCTTGTAACTCTGGCTTTGAAAGGCACTTTATAAATGAAATTCACTAACTTGCTAATTTACTCATTTGATTTCATTCTTATGCTTCCATGTTTAATGCAAACCTGACTTCTGTCATGATTTCATACTTTGTCTCCAATGCACCTAAAGATGCTAAAAATGAAGAAACAGGAAATCCTCTTGTTTGCTGGCTTGCTGTGAGTCCAATGAGAAGGTAGATATCATAAATTGGGTTGGACAGTTGTGTGTCATCTGCATAACAATGGAAACATACCTTCTGCTCTCTAATGATGTCACCAAGTACCAGCATGTATAGTGAGAACAGTAGTGAACCAAGGCAGCTGCCTTGTGCAACCCCAAAACATATGTCGTGTTTCTCAGACACATGATCTTCAAGACTGGCAAAAAACTTTCTCTCTTTGATGTTTGTTTTAAACCAGTTCAACACACAGTCAGAAAGACCAACCAGCTGTTCAAGACAATTGATTATTATGGTCAATCACATCATACTTAAATCTTAGAGGACAAGAATTGAGACCGTCAGTTACGTACCGTAACTGCAGATTCTATGAGTATAGGCGCAGCCCTCTAAGGCTATCGCTAGTGGGTTGATCCCTTGCACGCCTGCGCAGCACTGACTCGCGGTCTGATTATAAATTCCTCCTGTCCTGAGTATAATTTGCGTTGAGACCACATAATCGGCTCCCATAACAGCTTTTCTTCAACCGTCTACGGAGCCAGTGGGGCCCATGACTTAGAGGGCTGCGCCTATACTCATAGAATCTGCAGTTACGATACGTAACTGACGTTCTATTACGTATGACGTATAGGCTTCTCGCTAGTGGGATAAGGGCGAAGCAGGATATAGTCCATGCCACACTGGGTCCGTTCGGTACCACAAGCACATGCAAAAACCCCCGCCTGCCACAATAAGAGAATCAATAACATACCTTGCCTTGTCGGTGCGTCATGCGTGGCGCATACATAACCACAAAAGGCACCATAATGTCACCTCATGAACTTTCTCATGTGAAATGAGGCTGAAAAACATAGGAACCTACTATTGAGAGCTAAGAACAAATGCTACGTACCGTAAAAAGGTCCAGCGAACAGGAGAAGGGCGGAAAAAGGGCAGCTCTCCATGCATCCGTGCGCAAGAAAAAAGCGCACAAACGAAAAACCTGACATCTTTCATTCTGACAAAACACTCAAAACAGAATGAGTCAAAGAGAAACGTGAAACATCACGCAGGTAAAAGCGAACGAACGAACAGGGAGAAGACCAAGAAGCGGCAGTGCAAATGTCCTCTACTGACATCCCACCATGCAAAGCCATGGATGACGAGACCCCTCTGATGAAGTGCGCTCTGATGCGCTTCGGTGGATCCACACCGGAGGAGGTATAGGCCTGTGCGATAGTCTCACAGAGCCAATGCGACAGACGTTGTGCAGACAGAGGAGAACCCAAAGAACGTTCTCTGTAATGCACAAACAAACGCTGAGAGCGGCGCAATGCAGCTGTGCGCTGAACATAGCAAGACAACGCGCGCACTGGACAAAGGAGGTGAGACCTGGCTTCCTCTTCAGAGTTATGAGGAGGAGGAAAAAAACTCTCCAAAGATATCACTCTGGATCTGAACAAACGACAGATGTTCTTCTGCATGTAAGCCGGATTAGGGCGCAAAACAGCTGAGCTACCGTCTCCTTGGATTCTAAGGCATGACGGAGCCACGGAGAGAGCAGCCAGATCACCAACCCTTTTCGCGGATGTCAGCGCTAAAAGCAAAACTGTCTTGCCCGAGAGCAACTTGAGTGAAACCTGATCCAACGGCTCAAAAGGAGCCTTGACCAGCGCGCGTAAAACCAGTGCTAAGTCCCACTGGGGAACCAAGGGGCGTGTCGTCGGTCTGCACCTCTGCACGCCCTTCAAAAACCGTTTCACCAAGGGGTGGCTAAACACTGACCTCTCGCCGAAACCCTCATGACAAGAAGAAATAGCTGCAGCATATGTCTTAATCGTGCTGAAAGCTAGATTCTTGTCAACCAACCCTTGCAAAAAAGAAAGAACATGAGGCAACGGACACGCAATAGGGTCCTGATCCCTCTCAACACACCAGCGCTGAAAAGCTGTCCATTTGGCTGTGTTGCATGCCCTAGTGGACGCAGCTCTGGAACCCTGAATGGTGCGTACCACGTCCGATGAGAGACCTAATCTCTCCAAACGGTACCGCTCAGTGGCCAAGCCCACAAGTGCTGCCCTATTACCGGGTAGCTCCTGATCTCTCCCTCTGCCTGAGAGAGGGCATCTCTGCGCCACGGGAGCTGCCACGGCCGACCTGACAGTAGCCGCAGTAGACATGGAAACCATGATGTGCCTGTGCACTCTGGGGCTATCAAAATCATTGACAGCTGTTCCTCCTGAACTCGGTCCAGGACGCGAGGTATCAACGGGACGGGGGGAAAAGCGTCTTCACCCTCTGTTGTGTGAGCCGCGCTCTCATGCTGACAGAGTTGAGCTCCGCTCCCCTCTCCTTTCTCAGCTTATTGTTTATTTGGGAGCGGAGCTCAACTCTGTCAGCATGAGAGCGTGGCTCTCACAACAGAGGGTTGTGAGAGCCGCGGACTCCTGTCCACCAACACTATAGGCGGGTCTTTCCCTCTGATTGTGAAGCTGTCAAAGAGCACATCTATCAGCTTCTTGCCAAGCAGATGATCAGAGAAAGTACCAGCCCCTATGCCTCTCCCATCATGCTCGTTAAGAAGAGCGATGGTTGTTTGCGCATGTGTGTCGATTACCGGCAGCTAAATAGTAAGACCAGGAAGGATGCGTTTCCGCTGCCACGCATTGAAGAGTCATGGGATGCTTTGACAGGAGTCCGCTGGTTCTCCACCATGGACCTGGCCAGTGGGTACAACCAGGTCCCTGACACTGAGAAGGATTGACCAAAGACTGCATTCTGCACCCCATTCGGCTTGTTCGAGTGGAACCGTATGCCATTCGGGCTCTGTAATGCCCCCAGTACCTTTCAAAGATTAATGCAGAGAATCTTTGGTGATCAACAGGTTCAGTCGTTGCTGCTTTATCTTGATGACATTGTTGTGTTCTCTTCCATTGTAAAGCAGCACCTTCAGCGGCTTGATGTGGTACTGTTTCGGCTTCAGCAGGAGGGACTAAGGGCCATACTCTCAAAATGCACCTTTTTTTAAACCAGAAGTGTGTTATCTGGGCCATCTAATCTCTGCTAATGGTGTCTCCACAGATCCATCCAAGATAGAGGCTGTGGCAAAATGGCAGCCTCCCAAGACAGTCTCTGAACTCCAGTCTTTCCTGGGTTTCGCAAGTTATTACTGCCGTTTTGTGGAGGGTTTCGCAAAGCTGGCGGCTCCCCTCCCCCGACTGGTAGCTGAGCTGGGAAGCACCAGGTCCAGGTGGAGATCCACACAGAATGTCATTAAGAACTGGACAGAGGAGTGCCGAGAGAGTTCTGAGGCACTGAAAACCAAGCTCACTACTGCCCCAGTGCTCGCCTACGCAGACTTCTCCCTGCCTTTTATCCTTGAGGTAGATGCCAGCCATGGTGGGCTGGGAGCGGTGCTCTCACAGGAGCAAGAAGGCAAGGTGAGACCCATAGCTTATGCTAGTTGAGGACTGAGGCCTACAGAGCGTAACATGTCGAACTATAGTTCAATGAAGTTGGAGTTCCTGGCTTTGAAGTGGGCGATGAGTGAGAAATTTAGAGAGTATCTGTTGAGCCACAGCTGCATTGTTTACACTGACAATTATCCACTCAGTCATTTGTCCTCTGCAAAGTTGGGTGCCAAAGAACAGCGCTGGGGAGCCCAACTGGCCTCATTTGACTTTGAGCTGAAATATTGATCTGGCAGAAGCACCAGAAATGCCGATACTTTGTCCCGCCGGCACTCACCTGGCCCATCAGACCTTGAAGCCATGCTCCCTGGCACCTCACTTCCGAAGCCCCTCCAACAGGCCTTGAAAATGGCACAGGCTGTTGTAACTCAAGCAATTGTGACTGTTTTGCCCTCCAAAACACCTGCAGATATCCGTGCCCTTCAACAGGCTGAACCGGTCATCCAGGAAATCCGGAGATACTGGGAGCAGGGTCGGCGTCCCAGCTATGTAGAGCGACAGCAACTTTCCTCACCTGCGCCCACTGCGTCAATGGAGCCGGTTCATGGAGAGGGATGGGATCCTGTATCGGCAGATCTTCTGCCCTGATGGTGCCGAGCCAACGTTCAAGCTGCTCCTGCCTGCGATTTTAATCAGGGAAGTGTTAACCCAGGTCCATCAAGAACATGGCCATCAAGGTGTGGAATGGACCCTAGCTCTTCTGCGATCCAGGTGCTATTGGCCAGGTATGTCCACAGAGGTTGAACAGTGGTGCCAGGCATGTGAACGGTGTCAGTTTACGAAGGACAGCCAACCCACGGCATGGAACCCCATGGGACATCTTTTGGCATCCAGGCCAAATGAGATTCTGGCCATCAATTACACGCTGTTGGGTCCTGCTAGGAATTGTATGGAAAATGTCCTGGTGATGACGGACGTCGTCAGCAAGGACACACTTGCTGTTCCCACCCGTGATCAACAGGCCACTACTGTGGCCCCGGTTTTGGTGGTAGAGTGGTTTTCCAAGTTTGGGGTTCCAGCCAGAATCCACTCCGATCAGGGACGAAACTTTGAGAGCACCCTCATCCAGCAGCTTTGCAGTCTGTATGGCATTCAGAAGTCTCGCACAACCCCATACCATCCAGCGAACGATTCAACAGAACCCTCCACAACCCTGCGCACACTGCCCCCATCCCGAAAAAGAGACTGGACCTCCTGCCTTCCTCAGTTGCTTTATTGTTATAACACTAGCCCCCATCAGGCAACGGGTGAGTCCCCCTTTTTCTGGATGTTTGGGCAGGAGCCCAGACTCCCCATTGACTTCCTGTTGGGTAGAGTTACGGACTCTGTGAGTGGAGATGTTCATG
The DNA here is from genome assembly GCF_017976325.1 of Chelmon rostratus. Classification (NCBI taxonomy): domain Eukaryota; kingdom Metazoa; phylum Chordata; class Actinopteri; order Chaetodontiformes; family Chaetodontidae; genus Chelmon; species Chelmon rostratus. Next base: position 28,700,554 of record NC_055660.1, on the reverse strand, counting down.
AGTGGATTCAGGAGCATCAGGCCCGACTGCAGATGGCGTTCGATGGTGCACAGGAATGACTGAAGACAGCTGCAGTGCGCAGAAAGTTCATGATCAACATCTTCAAGGTGAGCCCCTGACAGAAGGTCAGCTGGTTTTGCTGCGTGACTACAGTGCCAGATGGTGCCACAAGATGCAAGACTTGCTTGATTGTAGCAGTATGAGCATTCTGTTTAGTTTTCCCCTTCGTTTTTGTTCCTTGTTCATTCAGGAATTGTTTGGTCTCTGTTGCCACAGAGTTTTACGGAGCCCCTAAAGTGTCATGAAGACAAAAAAACTATATCGTGCGCACGAGATACTAAAACATGCGCACAAAATACTAAATCGTGCGCACGAGATACTAAAACGTGCACACGTTTTAGCTAAATCGTGCGCACGAGATACTAAAACATGCGCACGTTTAAGCTAAATCGTGCGCACAAGATACTAAAACGTGCGCTCGATTTAATGCACTCGTTCATTTATACAGACAGACAGCAACAACAATAGACAGCGGGCTCCATTCACAACTGAATCTGATTTTATTATTTACCGTATTTTCCGCACGAAAAGGCACACCTAAAAGTCTTTAATTTTCTCAAAAACCCACAGTGCGCCTTATAATCCGATGCACCTTTTATATAGATCAATGAAAAAACACGGGGTCAGGTGACGGGGCACAGCGCTGATGTGCAGACACTGTGCGCTGAGGCTCAGGAGCAGAAATCACATTAACCACGTTTGATTAATATTTTAATTGCCTACTATTTAGCATATATCCATATTTTTCATTGTTCAGTGAAATAGTCATTTTATTATTCAGGTTGACAGCTGACTGCACGCGCCAGTAAAAGGATGACGGCACACAGAGAGTGGAATACCGCTGTTACTTCGGCCCTGACTACGATAGCCATAATTAACCAATATTGATCCATATAAAAGGCGCATCGGATTATAAGGCTGAAATTAAAGGCTTTTAGGTGCGCCTTATAGTGCGGAAAATACGGTAAATATTAAAATCAATTTCAGTCGTGAACGGAGCCCGCTGTCTATTGTTGATGCTACCGGTCTGTATAAATGAACGAGTGCATTAAATCGAGCGCACATTTTAGCTTAAACGTGCGCACGTTTTAGTATCTCGTGCGCACAATATAGTTTTTCTTTTCTTCATGACACTTCAGGGGCTCCGTAGAGTTTGGTCTGTACCTGCTCTATAGGAAAAGTGTCCTGCAACAACTTCTGTTGTGATTTGGTGCTATATAAATGAAATTGAATTGAACTAAAGTGAAACATGTAGCTTTTGAGTAAAAAATTGTTTGTTTGGGTTGTGTGCCAACTTCTGCCTGCCTGCCAGACTGTCCTGTAATGGGTGTCTCTAAACTGCAAAATATAACTGTCTGTTTCAATATGAGCTCTGCAGGAATCATTGATCATCCCGCTGATGACTGATGATTTTGCACAATAACACAACAATGGCTTGTACACACGTGATGAATTGATGGAACAGGTGTACAAATAGCCACAGCTGTGCATAATGACTGCTGCTCTGCTATTGCTAGAGAACCTCCAACAGTTGTATCATAACACACTTCTTCTTTGCCGTTCTTCTCATCGACAGGTCTTGTGGGTAGTTGAGCAGACACAAGAATCAACATGTAAACAGATGATTAAGAGTATTTGTACATCCATTCATTGACTGTGGAAAGGAAATGAGGCTTGTGCACATGTGCCCAGTTCCACGATAACTGAGATTTATAAACAGTATGTACATGCAAATTTCCTGTCCACTTCTAATCTTTTGAATTTCTTTATTCTGCAGCTCTTAGTAGCATGTTAAAGAAAATGTTTTTTTTATCTTTGACTTATCGTACCACTTGTAGCACTAACACCATGGATCAAAGCATCAGTCCTGAGCTGTTTCTACAGGACGTTTATTGAACTGCTTTGTTTCAAGCCTGGTAAACAAAGAATTTGACTTTCTGAACCACAGCTGTTGGTTCCTTTCCTCTGTAATGACTCGAGTTACTCTCCAGACTGTAGCTGGACTTCAGCAACCACTTTTCAACCAAGCAGTTAAAGGAAGATCACACTTTGTTCCATTGTGACAAATAGTTTTAATAGAAAAGAAGCGTTATGTCACAGACACAAACAAAAATGCTTTTACACAAAAGTTACACACTAAATCCTTTAAATCTTTTAAGAATACACAACAGAAAACTGTAATACAGGAAGACACACAACAAAGTTCAACCCCAGCTGGTCCATCCCAAGGCCTCACATGTTGAGTATGAATTTTAACAGCTGAATGGGTTCATGGAGCAGATGAAGCGTAAAGCAGTGCCACACTGGATATTACGCCATCCAGCTGAAATGTGATCAAAACAAGAGAAAAATAGTCGCATTAACAATAAATTCATTTTTTCAGTTCACAAGTGTAGATTGTAGTTGCAGTGAAGTGAAACTAGAGCTGTTTCAGCACAATGCAGCCATATTAATCAAAACTGAAAAAAATATTCAAAATTACTGTCAAATTTAACAAAATAATACTGAATTAATTCATTAAAACAGCTACACACCACCTTCACAGAAAACCACACAGTAAATTTAACCTGAACAAACACATTAGCTGAAGTCATAGCTATTAATTCTTCATGTATTCCCTGTGAGAAAATGAAAGTAAAAAACAGGTGAGAGTGGATCAAAGTTTGGCTGATGCAGCTATCAAGCCAAATAAAACAGGTGGACTTACTGGTGGAGCTTAAGTAGATGCAGGGGTAGCTGGTGGTGGAGGAGAGGGTTTGCCAGTTGGTGTAATAGAAACCTTCACGGTCAATCCACATCCACTGGCCCTGAGAGACAAAGAGCATGAGTGGAAGGAAGTATTGCTCTCATAAGGTCTAGACCCCTTTGGACCTGGTCCCGGTCTTGACCTGGACTGACTGAGGTGGTATTTCTTCATAAATTCAGACCTGCAGGTTGAAGCCTCCCAGCCATGCGATGGTCTGACCGGCTGTCTGTGTGATCTGTTGGAGGAAGGTGTACTCTCTGGGGTTGGTGACGGAGGCCAGGTGGGCACCCAGGCTGTTGCAGTGCTCCTGTTGGACAGAGGAAGCACAGATGAATCTTTGTGGCTGCACAAATTAACAGTTTTGTCATTTCATGTCTTCATTTCCTTCCTCCAAATGGAATTGTCTTAACCTCTGTGTCTATCAGGCGAGAGGAAAAGCTACAACTTCAGCCTCATTGTTGACAGTGTACCAGCTTCATGGGGCTAACTGCTCACATTAACAACACAAGTGTTGCAGTAGCAGTACCTCAGCTTTGTACCAGGACAAGGGAGAATTGACGAACTTGTAGCAGCGAGAGCTGTGGCTGAACCAGTCGGCCGGACAGAAGTTAAAGCGAGCTACACAGAGACAAAAGAGAGAGAACATTGACATTGAGACAGCTGTTCAAATGAAACCAACATCTGTCTGTCATGGATCTGATACACTGTGGAGAAGAGTTAGGGTGGAGTAAAAACTGAGCAGGTCACATGGAGAACTGCTGCTGTGGTCCTTTAAGCATGTGTTTATGCTGAGACATCTGGACAGTCTACATGACATTTGTGATATTTGGAGAGACGTGTTGGTGCTGTTAATGTTGTTGCCATGATGACCTCACTCATTAAGGAACATAAAGGAGAAAATCAAACAGTGATGTGACTCTTACATTGAGGTGCTGCCTCCTCCAACACAGGTGCTGCACAGCAGAGAAACACAGTCAGCACAACGAACAGTTATCTACAGACATGAACTATAAAACACTGTGCGTATGGAGACTGTCCATTATTGTAAAATGTCTTTCATCTAAGGGAACTTGTTTGTATAGAACAACAGTGGAACAGCACTTGTTCTTGATAAAGTACAACTGATAACTCAAATGTGTATTTCAGTGTTGAGTTTACAATGAGCAGCTACACAATATATAGTGAAGAGTGACGTGTGTCCTTCCTGATTACCGTTTCTGGGAGCAGAGCCAGAATCTTGTGGCACCGATGCTTCCTCAACTTTCATCATCATCATCTTGTCCTCCATCTCTGAAAAATTAATAGCTTCATCAGACCTCTCATTAGTTAAGATATTTGACTTTACAGTGAGTCAGTTTCTTTGAGGTTGTAAAGGTCACTGACCTGGAGCCTTTTCTTTGTCTTCAGCTGGAGCTGTAAGAAAAACACAACACTGTCATTAACAGTAGAGCACTAGTTACTCTTCTGCCCCACTGTGTGTGTGTGTGTGTGCGCATATTTTGCAACATGCACTGCTATACAGCTTTACAACAGAGTGCAAAGGGACCACACTATATTCGAGTCTTGCTGACTGACTCATGAACACATGGATGAGAGTGTGTATGTGGTTGTTGGTCTGTGTTGAATCTGACCTGCAAATGCAGCACAGAGGAGAACGCAGAGGACGAGGACAGTCTTCATGGTGATGAACTACAGATTGTTCTCTGTGGAGAAAAGAGAGCTTCCAATACATATACAGAGAGAGAGCAGATCCATGAGCGCCACTGAAGGAAGGGTCTTACCTGTCAGGTAAATGTGAGCTGATGTTGTTCAGGTGTTAGCTGAGTGATGCAGTGATGACAGGAGGCTGCCCTGCTCTTTATATACACACACCTGAACCACACTGAGTCACGTTGTTGTGCACATGTGAAGAAGGTGCCATTGTTTGTCTATGACTCAGTTCAGTGTGTGTGAAGGTGATGAAACGTGCACATAAAGCGGTGAACCTGAACTCTGATCTGTTTCCTGACAGCATGTAAACAGCTGTAGTCATGGTATCAGATCAGGATAATGGTTGAAAAAACTGACACAAGGCTGGATATGCAGGTACAATCTGTGTGTCAGCTTTGTGCTCTGTACTTGTATTTTAAAGGAAATATGAACAGTGACGATACAATATTCAGATTGTTAGCATAATCAACAAGTTAGCAATTCCAGAATTAAAAGACTCAACTGTAAGCAAGTAAAAGCTGCATCATTCCTGTTTGCAAAGACATTGCACTGACTCTTCTGCTCAAATGGAAAGCTTGTTTCGTGTGTACTCCATCCACAACAGTCTGATCTGCCTGTTGTTGTGGCTTCTTCTTGTTGTTTCCCACATTAATATGGTGTGCCAATGAGTATCTAATGTTGTAATGGACAACAACTGAATAGGTTGTCCTTCAGTGTGGCCCAGGACACATTCACATATACACTGCTAAAAGAATGTGGCCGGCCATATGGGGCCCAGACCACCTCCAAATGTGGTCTGAGCGATTGGATCTCACTGCATCCTCAATGCATCTTGTGTGCATTCACACCTGCTTTTCTTTTAATCAACCAAGACGCATGTTCATGGCAGGTGTAAACAACGCTGAAGTTGATTGGACAAAAGTGCTGCTAAATGAATTCATAGCACAGATGTTTAACATGTGAAGGGCTTGTGGGTCTGTTAAAGCTGCATTCATTGATTTTTTGGCCTCTGAGTGGCAGCAGAAACAGTCTGTAAACACAACACTGAAATATCACCTTATGAACTTGAAATTGATGAGGTGTTCTTTGTAAATCCAAAACGATGAGCTAAAAGAGGCTAAAACAGAGCCTTCAATACCAGCGACCAGTTTCACATACACATGACCTTTGAATCCATTGTTAATGTCAAAACATTGATCAGTGTTGCTCGAATCGTTTGAAGCTTTGATACAAACACAATACTTGTTAGTGGGATACATTCGTTGTTGGTTTTGGTCTTTTCATGTTGAAAATGTAGAATAAGAGTGACCTTGTGTCTAAGTACCATCCTTGAGCAAATATACTTGCTGCTTATGAAACTGGGTTCTTGTTTAGCTTTCTTACATTGCAGAGAATAAACTGAAGGTTCATGATCTGAGGATTCTTTGACATGTTGAAAATACTTCACCAACTCAAACAAAACAGGCCGTTAATGTGGAGCTTCAAGCATTGAAAAGACATTCAGCAAACATGGTGATTGATCACTTATTGAGCTGAGCTCTGCAGGATTCAAACTATTTCCTCATAGTGTTGATTCATTTCAGTCAATAGTTACACGTGCAACTGTGTCCATATCTGAAGGATCACAGTGGAGCAAAGAAAGTCTAAAGTCTGTTTATTATTCCTGTAATTTTTCAGCAGGTTATGCAACAGAAGGAAGCAAGATGCCTAATTAAAGAGTTTACAGCCATTTAGGAATTATAGACATTCATGTCATTTGAAGAGTCAGCATTTATACTAATGACTGGCTGCTGGGAATGTCACTGTTCCTGCAGTGGAAAAGAGCTAAGTGGGTTCCTTGCTTGCTGTAACAGTTTTATTCCCATATTTTGGTGGAAATTTACCCACTTTTGATTTGGGGATTAAATCATCCAGTCTGTGATGCTTTCTAAAGGTTCCCATGCTTTTGTTCTTGGAAATTGTTTGGTGAGATTTAGGTATAAAAACTATTGGTTGGTTGCTTAAGGAAACTAAATCAAAGAAAACCAAAACTCAAGGAACTACGAAGAAACACACACACTCGTGTAAATGGGCTTACACATAAAACACCGGGAAACACTGAGCAAACACAAAACACAACAGGGCATGGGTTAAGACTAAAGACAGCACTAGAGACTTACTAACATAGGACGTGACAAGGTTTTAGACAAAGACAAGACTAGCAACTCGCATGACAACGCTACATACATGAAACATGGCATGACTCAAGACAAAGACTACACTAACAACACACTTTGGCTGTGGCAAGGACAAAGACAACAACAAGGCTAGAACAAACGTACAGGGACTGTGGCTAGGCTAGGGAACATGGTCACACCTCTAGCTTGAAATCTACATGATTTAATGAGCAAAAATTACATTTTAAGTCACTTGGAAATAGTGAAAGTACCTTCATCTTCAAGGGGGATTTAAATGAAATCACCACTCAAAAACAGGAGTGGCTACTTTGCTAGAAATATAGCTGAATCCAATTGAACCGGCTGTAAAACTTAGCCTAGTTGTCATGGCAGTGTTTAGTCGACATTCACACATAACTGAATTACAGAGGGTCGCACCACACAAACTAGTTCACACCCAGTAGGACCAGAGTAGTAACACCACAATACATGATAACAAACTTTGTACAAGATTGTATATGCTTGATCTTTATGATGACCTGGATACTTCTGTCTGTTATTAGTTCAGGTGTTAGCAGATAATGAGGATTACCGATTGGCAAATGATGTCAGCTGAAAATGTTATTTAACTGTGTGATGGATATTTTACTATTTTTTTTAGCAGTTCATAAGAACTTTCTGAAGATTTTATAAAAGCAGCTGGTGCAACCTCGTCCTGCAGATGACTGTTCACCTCGACCCACACCTGCCTCATATGCATGGTTAGATCAGGAGGAGGGAGATATGGCTGAATGAATAAATTTGACTGCGACCACATTCTTTGAAAGTTTTTACCATCTGAAATCCGAATGAACACCTACTACAAGGATATTTCTCTGTTGGCTACTCACACAAGCTAACATTCAGGTCTAGTTTTATATGATGGCTGGGGTTTGCAAGTCACTCAAAATTAATAATTAATCAGGACAGAGAATTTGAGCATGGAAAATGTAATTGAATATTATTGGATTGTGTTTTTAATTTAAGCATTTTCATTTCCTTAAGGATTATTTGTGAAGATAATTAAAGATCGTATAGGCTTCGCCCTCTAAGGCTATCGCTAGTGGGTTTCTTCCTTACGCGCCTGCGCAGCACTGAAAATAAAACTTAGTCCACGCCCACCTGTTGGTTGGGCCCCACTCGCGGTCTCATCCTGAGTATAAATTGCGTTGAGACCACATAATCGGCTCCCATTTTTTTTCAGCCTGCAAGACAAGCACTGAACTACAAGAGCGTAAATTCCTTCTAGATATCTTCCAGACAGAACAGCATCAAGATTTGCCCGGCCTGCCAGGTCGGGTACATCATGCCCTTTGTGCCCAATTGCCCATGTTGTGCTCGCCTTCCTGAAGCAGAGAGGCAACGGAGAGCGGACGCTCCCGTTGCCGCTGCGGAAGATGACTGGCCAATACGCGAGCTATATTCGGTCGAAGAGGCTCTGAACATCCTGTACCCGCCTGAGAGACTAGAGTCGGATGACTCTGTTCCCTCTATCGCTGGATCGCTGTGCGGGCCGCCCATTCCCCTCCTTCCCCAGATGGGTGAGCAAGGGTGTGAGGGCGTCTTGCCTGGGGAACGCCTAGAGGACTCTGGGGTCCCCACCTCCGCCACCACCGCCCTGCCATCGGTCGGCGGTCTCGCCGGAGATTATAAAGACAGCAGCGGCCTACAAAGACCTTAAGGTCCCGATGGCGCAGGAGACTTCCTCACCAGATGACATGGCGGGCGACCTGCCCTTGACCCAATCGGCCAGGCGCGACGCTGAATGGCCACGTTTTCCCACCATTGTTAAATTCCAGGAGGGAGCGGCGGCGGAACCCCGCTCTTTGAGGGCACTGGTGCCACATATGTGCCTTTCGCCAAGGTGGAGGGCTTCACCGATCATGGTTTTCCACCTGTTCCTGCGCTGGAGCCTAATCTGACGGCCTTTTTCGGAGTCCGTTAGGCCAGCACTGTGGCAGGTCGACGCCCTGTCCCGCCCTTGGCCAAGGACCAACTGACTTGCCGCTTAGCTGATCGCGCTCACCAGTGCGCCTTCCAAGCCTCGGCAGCGGCCAACAACTTTTTTGCTACTGCCATTTTCCCTGACCAAGCTGGCCGCCCGGTCTACGACCATGTCCCCGGAGGAGGCGTTGGAAATCAGCAAGGCAGCCTTGCTGATTTCCAACGCCTCTTGTGAAGGCACACATCTCTGCCATCTCATCACCACAGTGATCAACTCGTCACTTCAGAATGGTCACATTCCACCTGCTCTGAAAACTGCCATAATCAGACCTCTCCTCAAAAAACCCACCCTGAGCCCTGAAGTCCTTGCAAACTTCAGGCCCATATCCACAGCACAGAAACAGTCCTGGTCAGAGTCACCAATGACCTGCTTATGGCAGCTGATTCGGGCTCACCATCTCTTCTCATCCTCCTTGACCTGTCTGCAGCATTTGACACCATCGATCACCACATCCTACTCAACAGGTTACAATACACTATTGGACTCCATGACACTGCCCTGATTTGGTTCATATCCTACCTGTCCGAAAGAACTGAGTATGTTTCCTTGGGTGGATCAAAGTCCAGGGGTCCATTTCACAAAGCAGGTTCTACAAACTCTGAGTTGATCTACTCTGAGATAGGAAACTCTGAGTTTTCGTTTCCACAACAGCAGATTTGAGTTAGTTTGATTAACTGTAGGTTCACCTGGAGTTAAGCGCGTACACCACAACTATAAAAAGACAGCATCAATGGAACCCCGATTTGAGGAGTCACCATGGCAACAGGGAAGCGGAAGGCTGCCTACTTCACGCCACTCGAATTAGACATTGTAATGCGCTCATACAGCGAGTATGAACATGTTTTTAGACGGAAGTCCAACGCCGCTGCAGCTGCGAAGGAGAGGGAGACGGCGTGGGAGAACATTGCTGCTCGGGTCAATGCTTGAGTATAAATGTAGTCCTTTGAAATCACAATAATATTACAGGGCAAAACTGCTTGAATGGTTGCCAATTAATTTATTTGATTTAGGTGCAATCCCGCGGGGGAGAAGCGCACTTGGCAGCAGCTTAAATTGAAATATAAAAACATGGTTCAAACAGGTAAGACCTCGGCATCATCTCATGGAGGTAGCTACCTCATTTTGATCATGTTTTGCATTGTAAAGTAAATATTAAGTGGCTCCCTTTCATTGTAAAATTGGGTATATTGTGTTCATATAATGTTTTGTTTTTGTTAACGAATGAAATAAAATTTAAAAGTGTTGTCATCTATATCATGTTATGTTAAATAGTTAAGCCTATATTTAAACTAACACAGACTTTTACTCAGCCAACAGAAAGAAGGCAGATGCACGAAGAACGGGTGGTGGCCCAGCACCGCCACCTCTAACTGAGACAGAGGAGCTGGCCCTAAGCCAGAATGTAGGAAGGCCAGTGGCTGAGGGAATCCCTGGAGGGAGTTCATCCTCTGAGACCACCACCCAAGACACAAGTGCCTTCATAAAATGTGCCTTGGCCTATGTATATATATATATATATATATATATATATATATATATATATTTTTAAAGCCTATTCATAAAAATATTTATTTTCCTTTCATGTCTTTTTTTTCTCCGTTTGTCCCAACAGATTCTGATGGTACTGTCTGCCTGGTGGAGCCACCTCAAGCCACATCACTCATCTAGGATGAAGACTACAACGAAACTCTGACTGCTGCCTTCACAGAGGGGGATCCAGAAAGGATCCCCCTCTGTCCCTCTGTGGACTGTGGAAAGGAAATGACGAGATACTTAAAGGCACTTATATGCTAAATAGTAGGCAATTAAAATATTAATCAAACGTGGTTAATGTGATTTCTGCTCCTGAGCCTCAGCGCACAGCGTCTGCACATCAGCGCTGTGCGCCGTCACCTGACCCCATGTTTTTTCATTGATCTATATAAAAGGTGCATCGGATTATAAGGCGCACTGTGGGTTTTTGAGAAAATTAAAGACTTTTAGGTGTGCCTTTTCGTGCGGAAAATACGGTAAATATTAAAATCAGATTCAGTTGTGAATGGAGCCCGCTGTCTGTCTGTATAAATGAACGAGTGCATTAAATCGAGCGCACGTTTTAGTATCTTGTGCGCATGATTTAGCTTAAACATGCGCATGTTTTAGTATCTCGTGCGCACGATTTAGCTAAAACGTGTGCACGTTTTAGTATCTCGTGGAAAGGAAATGACGAGATACTTAAAGGCAGGTAAGTATGTAACAAAAGATAAGGCAATTTATACTGTAAGAATTTATACTATCAATAACAATAAAGCAATGAGTATGTCAACCATGTAAACACTGCAAGCACATAGCTTTTCAAAGGTAAGTATGTCACCATATTAACTATATGATAAGCACAGGACATGCATCACAGGCACTGGAGAGCTCTTCAGCTGTGACTGCAGCGAAGTCAGAGGACACAGCAGCCACCATCTCCAACTCCATGTCCTCATGTTCATCTGTGATAGGAAGAGGCAAGCGTGACAAGCAATCTGCTGTAACATTCTCATGGCCAGGTTTGTATTCGGTGGTGTAGTTAAAACACAGCAGGCGGGCACTCTCCTGTAGGCAGTGAAGAACGGCGTTCAATCTGGCGTCATGCACTTCAGGTGTCTCCCCACAGATAATGATGTCGTCGAGATAGCACTGCACACCTTTTTGACCAGCCAGGATCTGAGACATCATGCGTTGGAACGCACTGGGTGCTGAGGCCAGCCCATAAGGCACTCGTGTGAAACGAAAAAGTCCATCTGGCGTTATAAACGATGTAAGGTCTCTGCTGCTTGGATGTAACTGCACTTGGTGGTATGCACTTTGCAGGTCAATTGCCTCCTTGACCTGTCTGCAGCATTTGACACCATCGATCACCACATCCTACTCAACAGGTTACAATACACTATTGGACTCCATGACACTGCCCTGATTTGGTTCATATCCTACCTGTCCGAAAGAACTGAGTATGTTTCCTTGGGTGGATCAAAGTCCAGGGGTCCATTTCACAAAGCAGGTTCTACAAACTCTGAGTTGATCTACTCTGAGTTTTCGTTTCCACAACAGCAGATTTGAGTTAGTTTGATTAACTGTAGGTTCACCTGGAGTTAAGCGCGTACACCACAACTATAAAAAGACAGCATCAATGGAACCCCGATTTGAGGAGTCACCATGGCAACAGGGAAGCGGAAGGCTGCCTACTTCACGCCACTCGAATTAGACATTGTAATGCGCTCATACAGCGAGTATGAACATGTTTTTAGACGGAAGTCCAACGCCGCTGCAGCTGCGAAGGAGAGGGAGACGGCGTGGGAGAACATTGCTGCTCGGGTCAATGCTTGAGTATAAATGTAGTCCTTTGAAATCACAATAATATTACAGGGCAAAACTGCTTGAATGGTTGCCAATTAATTTATTTGATTTAGGTGCAATCCCGCGGGGGAGAAGCGCACTTGGCAGCAGCTTAAATTGAAATATAAAAACATGGTTCAAACAGGTAAGACCTCGGCATCATCTCATGGAGGTAGCTACCTCATTTTGATCATGTTTTGCATTGTAAAGTAAATATTAAGTGGCTCCCTTTCATTGTAAAATTGGGTATATTGTGTTCATATAATGTTTTGTTTTTGTTAACGAATGAAATAAAATTTAAAAGTGTTGTCATCTATATCATGTTATGTTAAATAGTTAAGCCTATATTTAAACTAACACAGACTTTTACTCAGCCAACAGAAAGAAGGCAGATGCACGAAGAACGGGTGGTGGCCCAGCACCGCCACCTCTAACTGAGACAGAGGAGCTGGCCCTAAGCCAGAATGTAGGAAGGCCAGTGGCTGAGGGAATCCCTGGAGGGAGTTCATCCTCTGAGACCACCACCCAAGACACAAGTGCCTTCATAAAATGTGCCTTGGCCTATGTATATATATATATATATATATATATATATATATATATATATTTTTAAAGCCTATTCATAAAAATATTTATTTTCCTTTCATGTCTTTTTTTTCTCCGTTTGTCCCAACAGATTCTGATGGTACTGTCTGCCTGGTGGAGCCACCTCAAGCCACATCACTCATCTAGGATGAAGACTACAACGAAACTCTGACTGCTGCCTTCACAGAGGGGGATCCAGAAAGGATCCCCCTCTGTCCCTCTGTGGACTGTGGAAAGGAAATGACGAGATACTTAAAGGCACTTATATGCTAAATAGTAGGCAATTAAAATATTAATCAAACGTGGTTAATGTGATTTCTGCTCCTGAGCCTCAGCGCACAGCGTCTGCACATCAGCGCTGTGCGCCGTCACCTGACCCCATGTTTTTTCATTGATCTATATAAAAGGTGCATCGGATTATAAGGCGCACTGTGGGTTTTTGAGAAAATTAAAGACTTTTAGGTGTGCCTTTTCGTGCGGAAAATACGGTAAATATTAAAATCAGATTCAGTTGTGAATGGAGCCCGCTGTCTGTCTGTATAAATGAACGAGTGCATTAAATCGAGCGCACGTTTTAGTATCTTGTGCGCATGATTTAGCTTAAACATGCGCATGTTTTAGTATCTCGTGCGCACGATTTAGCTAAAACGTGTGCACGTTTTAGTATCTCGTGGAAAGGAAATGACGAGATACTTAAAGGCAGGTAAGTATGTAACAAAAGATAAGGCAATTTATACTGTAAGAATTTATACTATCAATAACAATAAAGCAATGAGTATGTCAACCATGTAAACACTGCAAGCACATAGCTTTTCAAAGGTAAGTATGTCACCATATTAACTATATGATAAGCACAGGACATGCATCACAGGCACTGGAGAGCTCTTCAGCTGTGACTGCAGCGAAGTCAGAGGACACAGCAGCCACCATCTCCAACTCCATGTCCTCATGTTCATCTGTGATAGGAAGAGGCAAGCGTGACAAGCAATCTGCTGTAACATTCTCATGGCCAGGTTTGTATTCGGTGGTGTAGTTAAAACACAGCAGGCGGGCACTCTCCTGTAGGCAGTGAAGAACGGCGTTCAATCTGGCGTCATGCACTTCAGGTGTCTCCCCACAGATAATGATGTCGTCGAGATAGCACTGCACATCTTTTTGACCAGCCAGGATCTGAGACATCATGCGTTGGAACGCACTGGGTGCTGAGGCCAGCCCATAAGGCACTCGTGTGAAACGAAAAAGTCCATCTGGCGTTATAAACGATGTAAGGTCTCTGCTGCTTGGATGTAACTGCACTTGGTGGTATGCACTTTGCAGGTCAATTGTGGAGAACACTGTAGCACCACGGAGCTCTGTGAAGACTTCCTCGATGTGTGGCAGAGGGTGGCTGTCTATCACCACAGCCCTGTTTGGTTCACGTAGGTCCACACAAACACGAATGTCACCTGTCTTCTTGCTCACGACCACCAGAGGCGACACCCAGGCAGACGGGTCCACTCTCTCGATAATGCCGTCGGCTTCCAGCCTTTTCAGCTCCTCCGACACCTTGTCGCGCACAGCATATGGGAGTCTGCGTAGTTTCTGCTGGACTGGAGGCACATCTGAACGCACTTTAACTTTGTGTATGAATCCAGTAGCAACGCCTAATGCGCTTGTAGTGTTGACAGTGTGACTCACTATTGGTGAAGTCAGTTTGTGCAATCTGGTTGTAGTATGTGGCGGTAAGCTGGAGACAGCCAAGTACAGGAATAGGCTTCTTTGTGTAAGTCACCAGGCGTACAGTAGGCTTTATGAGAGGCACATGCATGAATGACTGACTGTAGATACTCTCTGGAAGAATGGAGACTGCTGAGCCAGTGTCAACAAGCAAATCAGTGGTAAGTGACTGTCCATCTTTAACATGAAGAGACACTGTGCAGGTAAGGCGCTTTGAGGCTGCAGCTGTAGGAGTGACATGTAACACTGTAAGATCTGGAACAGTAACTTCTTGCACAGCTTGTGTAGGAACTGCGCTGCGGCACACTTTACTAAAATGTCCCATTTTTCCACATTAGTTGCATTTTGCATTTCTGGCAACACATTTGGGGTTGTTTGCTAAGTGTGAGTTGGATCCACAATGGTAGCATGTTTTGTGTTGAGAAGTGCGCTGGGTAGGTGCGTGTTGGACTGTGGAGCGCGACTTACCTTTGCTCCGACTCCGCCTGTTGTTAACAACGCCGCCTCCTCTCGACTGAATGAGTTTCACCGTAGCGTCAGGTAGTGGAGCGATAGCTTTCGCTTCGGCCATTGCGGATTCAGTTTGTGTAGCAATCGCGATGGCGTTCTGTAATTTTAAGTCCGTTTCCAACAGTAGACGTTCTCTGATCCGTGAAGAGGACGTTTTCTCAATCAGCTGATCTCGTATCATGTCATCAGCTAGCGTGCCAAAGTCACAGTTGACTAGCAAATCCCTCAATGCAGCAATGTACTGTACCGTTGTTTCGCCCTGTCTCTGAGCACGCTGACGGAACTTACTTCTCTCCGCCACGACATTCACTTTTGGCACAAAAAACTTCTTCAGCGCATCACAGGCAGACTTGTAAGACGTGCCAGAGTCAGGGAGGGAAAGGAAAATACGCTGACCCTCTGTGCCTAAACAGTGAAGCAGTAAGGCTCGCTTACGTTTGTCCGGCATGTCATTAGCAGTCAATGCTAGGATGTAATTTTCGAACATCTGTATCCAGGTTGTATACAACATCGTAGGCTCACCCGGAGTTTCCAGTAAAGCAGGGGGATGTGAGATTCCGATACAAGCCATCCTCGTCGCCAATATGTTGTGTATGTAGAAGGATTCAAGTAGATTGTAAACAGACAAGGGCGGTAATATTCATAACTTCTTTACTTAACTTCTTCATGCCACATTCATCCACCATAGTTCAAGGTTACACATAACATCAGACAGTAGTACAGTGCCACCGCTGGACGGGAAGTGTATTGCACTATACCACACTAGCGAGAAACAAAAACAAAACTAGACTATAGAAACTACAACAGAAAACACTCACGAAGAGGATCAAACAACACGTAGGCAATAATTCTGTGATTGTGAACAAGGGAAGCACTGGTGAGTCGACCAAGGGACAAAGACACACTGGCACAAGACAAGGGAGACGCTGACTATTTAACACGTGGAGGGTAATCAGGAACAGGTGGAGACAACAGGTAATCGGGGCGGACACACAGGACACATGAGGAAGGGCAAGTGATCTGAAACGAGAGGAGAGTTAGACCTTCAAAATGAAACAGGAAATGACAAGACAACAAACCCAAGACAAGACAAACCTCACCACGGTGTGACATGATTTATCAAAGTATCCAGCACTTTTAATCTCTCGTTTAAAACAGTGGGTGGGTATCAGGGGCACAGCACTCGAGTGGTTCAGGTCATATCTAGCTGATCGAACTTTCTGTGTCAGCCTTAGTGACTCTGTGTCCTCCTCTGCTCGTCTCACATGTGGGGTCCCACAGGGCTCAGTCTTAGGTCCGCTTCTTTTCTCTCTTTACTTGCTCCCACTGGGCTCCATACTTAGGAAGCATGGGATTTCTTTCCACTGTTACGCAGATGACAGTCAGATTTATGTCCCTCTCAAAAAGAGGGATGAACACTCTGTTGTACGACTACTCAGATGTCTCGATGACATAAAGGCCTGGATGGCTATGAACTTTTTAAATTTTAATGAAAAAAAGACAGAGGTGATGGTTTTTGGTGGCACCAGTGGGCCCCCACTTGTAAATCTTGGTTCCATGTCCCAGTATATTAAGCCCACCGTCACAAACCTTGGATTCAAAATAGACATGGATCTTAAGCTTGACCATCAGATTAGCTCTGTCGTTAAATCGAGCTTCTTTCAGTTGAGGCAGCTGGCCAAAATTAAATCAGTTCTTTCCAGGCAGCACTTTGAGACAGTAATCCACGCCTTTGTGACCACTAGGCTGGATTACTGTAACGCACTTTATGTGGGGGTTAGTGGGTCCTCCATCGGCCGTCTTCAGATGGTGCAAAACGCTGCTGCACGTCTTTTAACTGGCACACGCAAACGTGAGCACATTTCTCCCATTTTAGCTTCACTACACTGGCTGCCAATACCTTTTAGGATACATTTTAAAATTCTTTTATTTACTTTTAAATCCCTCAATGGCCTTGCCCCGCCCTACCTCTCTGAGCTGCTGCAGCCTTATTCACCCCCCCGCTCTCTCAGGTCAGCTGATCAGCTGCTCCTGAGTGTACCAAAAACCAGGCGCAAGCTCAGAGGTGACCGTGCCTTTGCTGTAGCAGCTCCAAAACTATGGAACGATCTACCTCTCCATATCAGACAGGCCTCCTCTCTGTCTGTTTTTAAATCCCATCTAAAAACCCATCTTTTCTCCCTGGCTTTTGACACTTTGAGACGTTGAATGTATCTATTATTTTATTACATTTTTTATTCATTGTTTTATTGTTATTTATTTTATTGTGTTACTGTATTTTATTTCTTTTATTCTGTTTTTATTTATTTTTTCTGTACAGCACTTTGGTCCACCTTGGTTGTTTTTTAAAGTGCTTTATAAATAAAGTTGGATTGGATTGGATTGGATTTTATTTTTCCCTTTATAGAATTCCTTGAATTTAAATTTAAATTTAAAGAAATCTAAGCATGTATAATCCCACACTTCTCCCCTCAATAAATGCATGAATTGTGCTTTATATTATTATTATTATTATTATTATTGTTACAATAAAAAATATTAAGGTGTCAGATCTATGGTGATCAACTAAACCAGACCTTCTCTGGACCTCAGTCCACACAAACTGCAAGTCAACCCCTGGCACAGAACAACATCTACGGTTAAAAGTCTCTAAAGTGGAGTGTTGCTGTGATCAGACTGTTGTGTTGAAAAGAGGGTTGGTCAGCAGGGGGCACTGTGTTTTTTGGAGGATGCTAAAGGAGGAAACATTGATTTGTCTTTATTTTATTTTAATTTTATTCACTTTATTGATCCTAAACTGGGAAATTATTCTCTGCATTTCACCCATCACTGTACTTGAAACACACACATGCACATGCAACATGCAGTGAAACACACAGGAGCAGTGGGCTGCCGCATCAGGCGCCTGGGGAGCATATGGGGGGGGGGATCTGAACTAAGATCTGAACTAATACACAGCGTAGGTCACTCATTCCACCAGTGTTGACCAGTCTACATCAGTTACCCCTTGCAGAATGCAGAATGGATTTTATAATTCTTTTAATCATCTATGAAGCACTTCAGGGGAAGAAGCTGTAATAAAACTCACCTTTGTCCTGTGTGTTTGCCTTTTGTGTAGTTTTTATGTTTTTATTGTTTGTGTGTATGCCTTCTGTGCAGTTTTTATGTTTTTATTGTTTGTGTATCTACCTTCTGTGTAGTTTTCATGTTTTTGTTGTTTTGAACTTGTTTTTCTTCAATCTTTGAATTGTACAGCACCTTGTAACTCTGGCTTTGAAAGGCACTTTATAAATGAAAATCACTAACTTGCTAATTTACTCATTTGATTTCATTCTTATGCTTCCATGTTTAATGCAAACCTGACTTCTGTCATGATTTCATACTTTGTCTCCAATGCACCTAAAGATGCTAAAAATGAAGAAACAGGAAATCCTCTTGTTTGCTGGCTTGCTGTGAGTCCAATGAGAAGGTAGATATCATAAATTGGGTTGGACAGTTGTGTGTCATCTGCATAACAATGGAAACATACCTTCTGCTCTCTAATGATGTCACCAAGTACCAGCATGTATAGTGAGAACAGTAGTGAACCAAGGCAGCTGCCTTGTGCAACCCCAAAACATATGTCGTGTTTCTCAGACACATGATCTTCAAGACTGGCAAAAAACTTTCTCTCTTTGATGTTTGTTTTAAACCAGTTCAACACACAGTCAGAAAGACCAACCAGCTGTTCAAGACAATTGATTATTATGGTCAATCACATCATACTTAAATCTTAGAGGACAAGAATTGAGACCGTCAGTTACGTACCGTAACTGCAGATTCTATGAGTATAGGCGCAGCCCTCTAAGGCTATCGCTAGTGGGTTGATCCCTTGCACGCCTGCGCAGCACTGACTCGCGGTCTGATTATAAATTCCTCCTGTCCTGAGTATAATTTGCGTTGAGACCACATAATCGGCTCCCATAACAGCTTTTCTTCAGCCGTCTACGGAGCCAGTGGGGCCCATGACTTAGAGGGCTGCGCCTATACTCATAGAATCTGCAGTTACGATACGTAACTGACGTTCTATTACGTATGACGTATAGGCTTCTCGCTAGTGGGATAAGGTCGAAGCAGGATATAGTCCATGCCACACTGGGTCCGTTCGGTACCACAAGCACATGCAAAAAACCCCGCCTGCCACAATAAGAGAAGCAATAACGTACCTTGCCTTGTCGGTGCGTCATGCGTGGCGCATACATAACCACAAAAGGCACCATAATGTCACCTCATGAACTTTCTCATGTGAAATGAGGCTGAAAAACATAGGAACCTGCTATTGAGAGCTAAGAACAAATGCTACGTACCGTAAAAAGGTCCAGCGAACAGGAGAAGGGCGGAAAAAGGGCAGCTCTCCATGCATCCGTGCGCAAGAAAAAAGCGCACAAACAAAAAACCTGACATCTATCATTCTGACAAAACACTCAAAACAGAATGAGTCAAAGAGAAACGTGAAACATCACGCAGGTAAAAGCGAACGAACGAACAGGGAGAAGACCAAGAAGCGGCAGTGCAAATGTCCTCTACTGACATCCCACCATGCAAAGCCATGGATGACGAGACCCCTCTGATGAAGTGCGCTCTGATGCGCTCCGGTGGATCCACACCGGAGGAGGTATAGGCCTGTGCAATAGTCTCACAGAGCCAATGCGACAGACGTTGTGCAGACAGAGGAGAACCCAAAGAACGTTCTCTGTAATGCACAAACAAACGCTGAGAGCGGCGCAACGCAGCTGTGCGCTGAACATAGCAAGACAACGCGCGCACTGGACAAAGGAGGTGAGACCTGGCTTCCTCTTCAGAGTTATGAGGAGGAGGAAAAAAACTCTCCAAAGATATCACTCTGGATCTGAACAAACGACAGATGTTCTTCTGCATGTAAGCCGGATTAGGGCGCAAAACAGCTGAGCTACCGTCTCCTTGGATTCTAAGGCATGACGGAGCCACGGAGAGAGCAGCCAGATCACCAACCCTTTTCGCGGATGTCAGCGCTAAAAGCAAAACTGTCTTGCCCGAGAGCAACTTGAGTGAAACCTGATCCAACGGCTCAAAAGGAGCCTTGACCAGCGCGCGTAAAACCAGTGCTAAGTCCCACTGGGGAACCAAGGGGCGTGTCGTCGGTCTGCACCTCTGCACGCCCTTCAAAAACCGTTTCACCAAGGGGTGGCTAAACACTGACCTCTCGCCGAAACCCTCATGACAAGAAGAAATAGCTGCAGCATATGTCTTAATCGTGCTGAAAGCTAGATTCTTGTCAACCAACCCTTGCAAAAAAGAAAGAACATGAGGCAACGGACACGCAATAGGGTCCTGATCCCTCTCAACACACAAGCGCTGAAAAGCTGTCCATTTGGCTGTGTTGCATGCCCTAGTGGACGCAGCTCTGGAACCCTGAATGGTGCGTACCACGTCCGATGAGAGACCTAATCTCTCCAAACGGTACCGCTCAGTGGCCAAGCCCACAAGTGCTGCCCTATTACCGGGTAGCTCCTGATCTCTCCCTCTGCCTGAGAGAGGACATCTCTGCGCCACGGGAGCTGCCACGGCCGACCTGACAGTAGCCGCAGTAGACATGGAAACCATGATGCGCCTGTGCACTCTGGGGCTATCAAAATCATTGACAGCTGTTCCTCCTGAACTCGGTCCAGGACGCGAGGTATCAACGGGACGGGGGGAAAAGCGTCTTCACCCTCTGTTGTGAGAGCCGCGTTCTCATGCTGACAGAGTTGAGCTCCGCTCCCAAATAAACAATAAGCTGAGAAGGGAGAGGGGAGCTTTTTCCTCAGTTTATCGTGAAGCCCAGCCTCAGTAGGTGAGACACCAGCTTCACTGTCTGTAAAGCAGCTTCCTCCCTGGACCGGGTCAGCAGGAGCAGATAGAATAAAACTCTCATCCCCATCCTGTGTAATGGCTCCAGAGCCGTTTCCACGCATCTGGAAAATGTGCGAGGAGCCAGAGAGTAGCCGAACAGCAGGCAATTGTACTGATATTGAGTCGCCTGAAAAGAGAAGGGTAGAAACTTCCTGTGTTTCGGTATGATGGGGATGTGAAAATATGAATCTGGGTCAGCCACACGGCGATCCTGGCTTGAGAGACTGCAAAAGAGGTGCACATAGTAAGCGACGCCGTGGCTGCCTTGCTGATTTCCAACGCCTCCTCCGGGGACATGGCCGTAGACCGGGCGGCCAGCTTGGTCAGGGAAAATGGCAGTAGCAAAAAAGTTGTTGGCCGCTGCCGAGGCTTGGAAGGCGCACTGGTGAGCGCGATCAGCTAAGCGGCAAGTCAGTTGGTCCTTGGCCAAGGGCGGGACAGGGCGTCGACCTGCCACAGTGCTGGCCTAACGGACTCCGAAAAAGGCCGTCAGATTAGGCTCCAGCGCAGGAACAGGTGGAAAACCATGATCGGTGAAGCCCTCCACCTTGGCGAAAGGCACATATGTGGCACCAGTGCCCTCAAAGAGCGGGGTTCCGCCGCCGCTCCCTCCTGGAATTTAACAATGGTGGGAAAACGTGGCCATTCAGCGTCGCGCCTGGCCGATTGGGTCAAGGGCAGGTCGCCCGCCATGTCATCTGGTGAGGAAGTCTCCTGCGCCATCGGGACCTTAAGGTCTTTGTAGGCCGCTGCTGTCTTTATAATCTCCGGCGAGACCGCCGACCGATGGCAGGGCGGTGGTGGCGGAGGTGGGGACCCCAGAGTCCTCTAGGCGTTCCCCAGGCAAGACGCCCTCACACCCTTGCTCACCCATCTGGGGAAGGAGGGGAATGGGCGGCCCGCACAGCGATCCAGCGATAGAGGGAACAGAGTCATCCGACTCTAGTCTCTCAGGCGGGTACAGGATGTTCAGAGCCTCTTCGACCGAATATAGCTCGCGTATTGGCCAGTCATCTTCCGCAGCGGCAACGGGAGCGTCCGCTCTCCGTTGCCTCTCTGCTTCAGGAAGGCGAGCACAACATGGGCAATTGGGCACAAAGGGCATGATGTACCCGACCTGGCAGGCCGGGCAAATCTTGATGCTGTTCTGTCTGGAAGATATCTAGAAGGAATTTACGCTCTTGTAGTTCAGTGCTTGTCTTGCAGGCTGAAAAAAAATGGGAGCCGATTATGTGGTCTCAACGCAATTTATACTCAGGATGAGACCGCGAGTGGGGCCCAACCAACAGGTGGGCGTGGACTAAGTTTTATTTTCAGTGCTGCGCAGGCGCGTAAGGAAGAAACCCACTAGCGATAGCCTTAGAGGGCGAAGCCTATACGATCTTTAATTATCTTCACAAATAATCCTTAAGGAAATGAAAATGCTTAAATTAAAAACACAATCCAATAATATTCAATTACATTTTCCATGCTCAAATTCTCTGTCCTGATTAATTATTAATTTTGAGTGACTTGCAAACCCCAGCCATCATATAAAACTAGACCTGAATGTTAGCTTGTGTGAGTAGCCAACAGAGAAATATCCTTGTAGTAGGTGTTCATTCGGATTTCAGATGGTAAAAACTTTCAAAGAATGTGGTCGCAGTCAAATTTATTCATTCAGCCATATCTCCCTCCTCCTGATCTAACCATGCATATGAGGCAGGTGTGGGTCGAGGTGAACAGTCATCTGCAGGACGAGGTTGCACCAGCTGCTTTTATAAAATCTTCAGAAAGTTCTTATGAACTGCTAAAAAAAATAGTAAAATATCCATCACACAGTTAAATAACATTTTCAGCTGACATCATTTGCCAATCGGTAATCCTCATTATCTGCTAACACCTGAACTAATAACAGACAGAAGTATCCAGGTCATCATAAAGATCAAGCATATACAATCTTGTACAAAGTTTGTTATCATGTATTGTGGTGTTACTACTCTGGTCCTACTGGGTGTGAACTAGTTTGTGTGGTGCGACCCTCTGTAATTCAGTTATGTGTGAATGTCGACTAAACACTGCCATGACAACTAGGCTAAGTTTTACAGCCGGTTCAATTGGATTCAGCTATATTTCTAGCAAAGTAGCCACTCCTGTTTTTGAGTGGTCCAATCACATCTGAAGGATTTCAATTAAATCCCCCTTGAAGATGAAGGTACTTTCACTATTTCCAAGTGACTTAAAATGTAATTTTTGCTCATTAAATCATGTAGATTTCAAGCTAGAGGTGTGACCATGTTCCCTAGCCTAGCCACAGTCCCTGTACGTTTGTTCTAGCCTTGTTGTTGTCTTTGTCCTTGCCACAGCCAAAGTGTGTTGTTAGTGTAGTCTTTGTCTTGAGTCATGCCATGTTTCATGTATGTAGCGTTGTCATGCGAGTTGCTAGTCTTGTCTTTGTCTAAAACCTTGTCACGTCCTATGTTAGTAAGTCTCTAGTGCTGTCTTTAGTCTTAACCCATGCCCTGTTGTGTTTTGTGTTTGCTCAGTGTTTCCCGGTGTTTTATGTGTAAGCCCATTTACACGAGTGTGTGTGTTTCTTCGTAGTTCCTTGAGTTTTGGTTTTCTTTGATTTAGTTTCCTTAAGCAACCAACCAATAGTTTTTATACCTAAATCTCACCAAACAATTTCCAAGAACAAAAGCATGGGAACCTTTAGAAAGCATCACAGACTGGATGATTTAATCCCCAAATCAAAAGTGGGTAAATTTCCACCAAAATATGGGAATAAAACTGTTACAGCAAGCAAGGAACCCACTTAGCTCTTTTCCACTGCAGGAACAGTGACATTCCCAGCAGCCAGTCATTAGTATAAATGCTGACTCTTCAAATGACATGAATGTCTATAATTCCTAAATGGCTGTAAACTCTTTAATTAGGCATCTTGCTTCCTTCTGTTGCATAACCTGCTGAAAAATTACAGGAATAATAAACAGACTTTAGACTTTCTTTGCTCCACTGTGATCCTTCAGATATGGACACAGTTGCACGTGTAACTATTGACTGAAATGAATCAACACTATGAGGAAATAGTTTGAATCCTGCAGAGCTCAGCTCAATAAGTGATCAATCACCATGTTTGCTGAATGTCTTTTCAATGCTTGAAGCTCCACATTAACGGCCTGTTTTGTTTGAGTTGGTGAAGTATTTTCAACATGTCAAAGAATCCTCAGATCATGAACCTTCAGTTTATTCTCTGCAATGTAAGAAAGCTAAACAAGAACCCAGTTTCATAAGCAGCAAGTATATTTGCTCAAGGATGGTACTTAGACACAAGGTCACTCTTATTCTACATTTTCAACATGAAAAGACCAAAACCAACAACGAATGTATCCCACTAACAAGTATTGTGTTTGTATCAAAGCTTCAAACGATTCGAGCAACACTGATCAATGTTTTGACATTAACAATGGATTCAAAGGTCATGTGTATGTGAAACTGGTCGCTGGTATTGAAGGCTCTGTTTTAGCCTCTTTTAGCTCATCGTTTTGGATTTACAAAGAACACCTCATCAATTTCAAGTTCATAAGGTGATATTTCAGTGTTGTGTTTACAGACTGTTTCTGCTGCCACTCAGAGGCCAAAAAATCAATGAATGCAGCTTTAACAGACCCACAAGCCCTTCACATGTTAAACATCTGTGCTATGAATTCATTTAGCAGCACTTTTGTCCAATCAACTTCAGCGTTGTTTACACCTGCCATGAACATGCGTCTTGGTTGATTAAAAGAAAAGCAGGTGTGAATGCACACAAGATGCATTGAGGATGCAGTGAGATCCAATCGCTCAGACCACATTTGGAGGTGGTCTGGGCCCCATATGGCCGGCCACATTCTTTTAGCAGTGTATATGTGAATGTGTCCTGGGCCACACTGAAGGACAACCTATTCAGTTGTTGTCCTTTACAACATTAGATACTCATTGGCACACCATATTAATGTGGGAAACAACAAGAAGAAGCCACAACAACAGGCAGATCAGACTGTTGTGGATGGAGTACACACGAAACAAGCTTTCCATTTGAGCAGAAGAGTCAGTGCAATGTCTTTGCAAACAGGAATGATGCAGCTTTTACTTGCTTACAGTTGAGTCTTTTAATTCTGGAATTGCTAACTTGTTGATTATGCTAACAATCTGAATATTGTATCGTCACTGTTCATATTTCCTTTAAAATACAAGTACAGAGCACAAAGCTGACACACAGATTGTACCTGCATATCCAGCCTTGTGTCAGTTTTTTCAACCATTATCCTGATCTGATACCATGACTACAGCTGTTTACATGCTGTCAGGAAACAGATCAGAGTTCAGGTTCACCGCTTTATGTGCACGTTTCATCACCTTCACACACACTGAACTGAGTCATAGACAAACAATGGCACCTTCTTCACATGTGCACAACAACGTGACTCAGTGTGGTTCAGGTGTGTGTATATAAAGAGCAGGGCAGCCTCCTGTCATCACTGCATCACTCAGCTAACACCTGAACAACATCAGCTCACATTTACCTGACAGGTAAGACCCTTCCTTCAGTGGCGCTCATGGATCTGCTCTCTCTCTGTATATGTATTGGAAGCTCTCTTTTCTCCACAGAGAACAATCTGTAGTTCATCACCATGAAGACTGTCCTCGTCCTCTGCGTTCTCCTCTGTGCTGCATTTGCAGGTCAGATTCAACACAGACCAACAACCACATACACACTCTCATCCATGTGTTCATGAGTCAGTCAGCAAGACTCGAATATAGTGTGGTCCCTTTGCACTCTGTTGTAAAGCTGTATAGCAGTGCATGTTGCAAAATATGCGCACACACACACACACACAGTGGGGCAGAAGAGTAACTAGTGCTCCACTGTTAATGACAGTGTTGTGTTTTTCTTACAGCTCCAGCTGAAGACAAAGAAAAGGCTCCAGGTCAGTACAAATTGACCTTTACAACCTCAAAGAAACTGACTCACTGTAAAGTCAAATATCTTAACTAATGAGAGGTCTGATGAAGCTATTAATTTTTCAGAGATGGAGGACAAGATGATGATGATGAAAGTTGAGGAAGCATCGGTGCCACAAGATTCTGGCTCTGCTCCCAGAAACGGTAATCAGGAAGGACACACGTCACTCTTCACTATATATTGTGTAGCTGCTCATTGTAAACTCAACACTGAAATACACATTTGAGTTATCAGTTGTACTTTATCAAGAACAAGTGCTGTTCCACTGTTGTTCTATACAAACAAGTTCCCTTAGATGAAAGACATTTTACAATAATGGACAGTCTCCATACGCACAGTGTTTTATAGTTCATGTCTGTAGATAACTGTTCGTTGTGCTGACTGTGTTTCTCTGCTGTGCAGCACCTGTGTTGGAGGAGGCAGCACCTCAATGTAAGAGTCACATCACTGTTTGATTCTCTCCTTTATGTTCTTTCATGAGTGAGATCATCATGGCAACAACATTAACAGCACCAACACGTCTCTCCAAATATCACAAATGTCATGTAGACTGTCCAGATGTCTCAGCATAAACACATGCTTAAAGGACCACAGCAGCAGTTCTCCATGTGACCTGCTCAGTTTTTACTCCACCCTAACTCTTCTCCACAGTGTATCAGATCCATGACAGACAGATGTTGGTTTCATTTGAACAGCTGTCTCAATGTCAATGTTCTCTCTCTTTTGTCTCTGTGTAGCTCGCTTTAACTTCTGTCCGGCCGACTGGTTCAGCCACAGCTCTCGCTGCTACAAGTTCGTCAATTCTCCCTTGTCCTGGTACAAAGCTGAGGTACTGCTACTGCAACACTTGTGTTGTTAATGTGAGCAGTTAGCCCCATGAAGCTGGTACACTGTCAACAATGAGGCTGAAGTTGTAGCTTTTCCTCTCGCCTGATAGACACAGAGGTTAAGACAATTCCATTTGGAGGAAGGAAATGAAGACATGAAATGACAAAACTGTTAATTTGTGCAGCCACAAAGATTCATCTGTGCTTCCTCTGTCCAACAGGAGCACTGCAACAGCCTGGGTGCCCACCTGGCCTCCGTCACCAACCCCAGAGAGTACACCTTCCTCCAACAGATCACACAGACAGCCGGTCAGAGCATCGCATGGCTGGGAGGCTTCAACCTGCAGGTCTGAATTTATGAAGAAATATCACCTCAGTCAGCCCAGGTCAAGCCTGGGACCTGGTCCAAAGGGGTCTAGACCTTTTGAAAGCAATACTTCCTTCCACTCATGCTCTTTGTCTCTCAGGGCCAGTGGATGTGGATTGACCGTGAAGGTTTCTATTACACCAACTGGCAAACCCTCTCCTCCACCACCAGCTACCCCTGCATCTACTTAAGCTCCACCAGTAAGTCCACCTGTTTTATTTGGCTTGATAGCTGCATCAGCCAAACTTTGATCCACTCTCACCTGTTTTTTACTTTCATTTTCTCACAGGGAATACATGAAGAATTAATAGCTATGACCTCAGCTAATGTGTTTGTTCAGGTTAAATTTACTGTGTGGTTTTCTGTGAAGGTGGTGTGTAGCTGTTTTAATGAATTAATTCAGTATTATTTTGTTAAATTTGACAGTAATTTTGAATATTTTTTTCAGTTTTGATTAATATGGCTGCATTGTGCTGAAACAGCTGTAGTTTCACTTCACTGCAACTACAATCTACACTTGTGAACTGAAAAAATGAATTTATTGTTAATGCGACTATTTTTCTCTTGTTTTGATCACATTTCAGCTGGATGGCGTAATATCCAGTGTGGCACTGCTTTACGCTTCATCTGCTCCACGAACCCATTCAGCTGTTAAAATTCATACTCAACATGTGAGGCCTTGGGATGGACCAGCTGGGGTTGAACTTTGTTGTGTGTCTTCCTGTATTACAGTTTTCTGTTGTGTATTCTTAAAAGATTTAAAGGATTTAGTGTGTAACTTTTGTGTAAAAGCATTTTTGTTTGTGTCTGTGACATAACGCTTCTTTTCTATTAAAACTATTTGTCACAATGGAACAAAGTGTGATCTTCCTTTAACTGCTTGGTTGAAAAGTGGTTGCTGAAGTCCAGCTACAGTCTGGAGAGTAACTCGAGTCATTACAGAGGAAAGGAACCAACAGCTGTGGTTCAGAAAGTCAAATTCTTTGTTTACCAGGCTTGAAACAAAGCAGTTCAATAAACGTCCTGTAGAAACAGCTCAGGACTGATGCTTTGATCCATGGTGTTAGTGCTACAAGTGGTACGATAAGTCAAAGATAAAAAAAACATTTTCTTTAACATGCTACTAAGAGCTGCAGAATAAAGAAATTCAAAAGATTAGAAGTGGACAGGAAATTTGCATGTACATACTGTTTATAAATCTCAGTTATCGTGGAACTGGGCACATGTGCACAAGCCTCATTTCCTTTCCACAGTCAATGAATGGATGTACAAATACTCTTAATCATCTGTTTACATGTTGATTCTTGTGTCTGCTCAACTACCCACAAGACCTGTCGATGAGAAGAACGGCAAAGAAGAAGTGTGTTATGATGCAACTGTTGGAGGTTCTCTAGCAATAGCAGAGCAGCAGTCATTATGCACAGCTGTGGCTATTTGTACACCTGTTCCATCAATTCATCACGTGTGTACAAGCCATTGTTGTGTTATTGTGCAAAATCATCAGTCATCAGCGGGATGATCAATGATTCCTGCAGAGCTCATATTGAAACAGACAGTTATATTTTGCAGTTTAGAGACACCCATTACAGGACAGTCTGGCAGGCAGGCAGAAGTTGGCACACAACCCAAACAAACAATTTTTTACTCAAAAGCTACATGTTTCACTTTAGTTCAATTCAATTTCATTTATATAGCACCAAATCACAACAGAAGTTGTTGCAGGACACTTTTCATATAGAGCAGGTACAGACCAAACTCTACGGAGCCCCTGAAGTGTCATGAAGAAAAGAAAAACTATATTGTGCGCACGAGATACTAAAACGTGCGCACGTTTAAGCTAAAATGTGCGCTCGATTTAATGCACTCGTTCATTTATACAGACCGGTAGCATCAACAATAGACAGCGGGCTCCGTTCACGACTGAATCTGATTTTAATATTTACCGCACTTTAAGGCGCACCTAAAAGCCTTTAATTTCAGCCTTACAATCCGATGCGCCTTTTATATGGATCAATATTGGTTAATTATGGCTATCGTAGTCAGGGGTACAGCGGTATTCCACTCTCTGTGTGCCGTCATCCTTTTACTGGCGCGTGCAGTCAGCTGTCAACCTGAATAATAAAATGACTATTTCACTGAACAATGAAAAATATGGATATATGCTAAATAGTAGGCAATTAAAATATTAATCAAACATGGTTAATGTGATTTCTGCTCCTGAGCCTCAGCGCACAGCGTCTGCACATCAGCGCTGTGCGCCGTCACCTGACCCCATGTTTTTTCATTGATCTATATAAAAGGTGCATCGGATTATAAGGCGCACTGTGGGTTTTTGAGAAAATTAAAGACTTTTAGGTGTGCCTTTTCGTGCGGAAAATACGGTAAATAATAAAATCAGATTCAGTTGTGAATGGAGCCTGCTGTCTATTGTTGTTGCTGTCTGTCTGTATAAATGAACGAGTGCATTAAATCGAGCGCACGTTTTAGTATCTTGTGCGCATGATTTAGCTTAAACGTGCGCATGTTTTAGCATCTCGTGCGCACGATTTAGCTAAAACGTGCGCACGTTTTAGTATTTTGTGCGCATGTTTTAGTATCTCGTGCGCACGATATAGTTTTTTTGTCTTCATGACACTTTAGGGGCTCCGTAAAACTCTGTGGCAACAGAGACCAAACAATTCCTGAATGAACAAGGAACAAAAACGAAGGGGAAAACTAAACAGAATGCTCATACTGCTACAATCAAGCAAGTCTTGCATCTTGTGGCGCCATCTGGCACTGTAGTCACGCAGCAAAACCAGCTGACCTTCTGTCAGGGGCTCACCTTGAAGATGTTGATCATGAACTTTCTGCGCACTGCAGCTGTCTTCAGTCATTCCTGTGCACCATCGAACGCCATCTGCAGTCGGGCCTGATGCTCCTGAATCCACTCATGAACATCTCCACTCACAGAGTCCGTAACTCTACCCAACAGGAAGTCAATGGGGAGTCTGGGCTCCTGCCCAAACATCCAGAAAAAGGGGGACTCACCCGTTGCCTGATGGGGGCTAGTGTTATAACAATAAAGCAACTGAGGAAGGCAGGAGGTCCAGTCTCTTTTTCGGGATGGGGGCAGTGTGCGCAGGGTTGTGGAGGGTTCTGTTGAATCGTTCGCTGGATGGTATGGGGTTGTGCGAGACTTCTGAATGCCATACAGACTGCAAAGCTGCTGGATGAGGGTGCTCTCAAAGTTTCGTCCCTGATCGGAGTGGATTCTGGCTGGAACCCCAAACTTGGAAAACCACTCTACCACCAAAACCGGGGCCACAGTAGTGGCCTGTTGATCACGGGTGGGAACAGCAAGTGTGTCCTTGCTGACGACGTCCGTCATCACCAGGACATTTTCCATACAATTCCTAGCAGGACCCAACAGCGTGTAATTGATGGCCAGAATCTCATTTGGCCTGGATGCCAAAAGATGTCCCATGGGGTTCCATGCCGTGGGTTGGCTGTCCTTCGTAAACTGACACCGTTCACATGCCTGGCACCACTGTTCAACCTCTGTGGACATACCTGGCCAATAGCACCTGGATCGCAGAAGAGCTAGGGTCCATTCCACACCTTGATGGCCATGTTCTTGATGGACCTGGGTTAACACTTCCCTGATTAAAATCGCAGGCAGGAGCAGCTTGAACGTTGGCTCGGCACCATCAGGGCAGAAGATCTGCCGATACAGGATCCCATCCCTCTCCATGAACCGGCTCCATTGACGCAGTGGGCGCAGGTGAGGAAAGTTGCTGTCGCTCTACATAGCTGGGACGCCGACCCTGCTCCCAGTATCTCCGGATTTCCTGGATGACCGGTTCAGCCTGTTGAAGGGCACGGATATCTGCAGGTGTTTTGGAGGGCAAAACAGTCACAATTGCTTGAGTTACAACAGCCTGTGCCATTTTCAAGGCCTGTTGGAGGGGCTTCGGAAGTGAGGTGCCAGGGAGCATGGCTTCAAGGTCTGATGGGCCAGGTGAGTGCCGACGGGACAAAGTATCGGCATTTCTGGTGCTTCTGCCAGATCAATATTTCAGCTCAAAGTCAAATGAGGCCAGTTGGGCTCCCCAGCGCTGTTTTTGGCACCCAACTTTGCAGAGGACAAATGACTGAGTGGATAATTGTCAGTGTAAACAATGCAGCTGTGGCTCAACAGATACTCTCTAAATTTCTCACTCATCGCCCACTTCAAAGCCAGGAACTCCAACTTCATTGAACTATAGTTCGACATGTTACGCTTTGTAGGCCTCAGTCCTCAACTAGCATAAGCTATGGGTCTCACCTTGCCTTCTTGCTCCTGTGAGAGCACCGCTCCCAGCCCACCATGGCTGGCATCTACCTCAAGGATAAAAGGCAGGGAGAAGTCTGCGTAGGCGAGCACTGGGGCAGTAATGAGCTTGGTTTTCAGTGCCTCAGAACTCTCTCGGCACTCCTCTGTCCAGTTCTTAATGACATTCTGTGTGGATCTCCACCTGGACCTGGTGCTTCCCAGCTCAGCTACCAGTCGGGGGAGGGGAGCCGCCAGCTTTGCGAAACCCTCCACAAAACGGCAGTAATAACTTGCGAAACCCAAGAAAGACTGGAGCTCAGAGACTGTCTTGGGAGGCTGCCATTTTGCCACAGCCTCTATCTTGGATGGATCTGTGGAGACACCATTAGCAGAGATTAGATGGCCCAGATAACACACTTCTGGTTTAAAAAAAGGTGCATTTTGAGAGTTTGGCCCTTAGTCCCTCCTGCTGAAGCCGAAACAGTACCACATCAAGCCGCTGAAGGTGCTGCTTTACAGTGGAAGAGAACACAACAATGTCATCAAGATAAAGCAGCAACGACTGAACCTGTTGATCACCAAAGATTCTCTGCATTAATCTTTGAAAGGTACTGGGGGCATTACAGAGCCCGAATGGCATACGGTTCCACTCGAACAAGCCGAATGGGGTGCAGAATGCAGTCTTTGGTCGATCCTTCTCAGTGTCAGGGACCTGGTTGTACCCACTGGCCAGGTCCATGGTGGAGAACCAGCGGACTCCTGTCAAAGCATCCCATGACTCTTCAATGCGTGGCAGCGGAAACGCATCCTTCCTGGTCTTACTATTTAGCTGCCGGTAATCGACACACATGCGCAAACTACCATCGCTCTTCTTAACGAGCATGATGGGAGAGGCATAGGGGCTGCTACTTTCTCTGATCATCTACTTGGCAAGAAGCTGATAGATGTGCTCTTTGACAGCTTCATAATCAGAGGGAAAGACCCGCCTATAGTGTTGGTGGACAGGAGTCTCGTCAACAAGATGAATGTCATGAGATATTAGATTGGTGCAACCTAAATCGCTGTCATGAGCAGAGAATGCAGATGTATACTTCCTAAGGAGAGAACTCACCTGACCCTGCTCCTCTGAGGACAATGAAGACAGATCTAAACCTTCCATCTGGTCCTGCACTGTAGGTAGAGCTGTCTGAGATTTGACCGTGGCTACAGTGGATGGAACCTCTGTGACTCCTGCAGGTAAGCTCACAACATTCACCTGTTCCAAAGTGCCAACAACGGTGCGTGGGTATAACAGTACCTCAATGGAACCGACATTAACAATGGGTATGTATGCTGTACCCCTAACGACACTGACCAAAGATGGAGAAGCCAACAAGCCAGCAGGTAATCCAGAGTCCAGTGGTTCAAACAACACTGAGGCACTGGAACTCTGCTCTGAGCATGTAACGGCCACTATCTTCATTGTACTACCTGGAATGTGGTTTACCTCTGACTTTGACTTCTGTAATGCCTGCGTGATGGGTTGTGGGACCTGAACAACAAAAGACAGCTCAAACAATGCTAAACCATGCTGCACAAACAGCTCTTGGTAGCATTTCTGGATTACATTAATTCCCAACACACCAGGGACCTGAGGGGAAACATCATCAGGAGGATCCCTCACTACCAAGACACCACACTGTGAAATCAACTTACCACACAACTCAAAGTCTAGCTCCGGGTAAACAAGGAAAGGTATCTCCAACCCATTAGCTGCCCTAAGCTGCAACCTGTTACATGATTTAACGTGCTCTTGACCCCATGGTTCAAAATGTTGGCGGAAAAAGCTCTCTGTAACAGTGGAAACCATCGAACCGGTATCAACCAAACATGGCACATTAACGCCACCCATGACAACCTCCAGATGGGGACAAGATGAAACGCATCAGCCAATTCACCTTGCACAACATTTGCACCAGTAGTGGCCCCACCCAAACCGTGGCTCTGCAGTTCGGTGGGTAGTAGTTTTCCGACGGCTGGGTAGCATGAGGCTGCCTTCTGAACTGTTGAACAGGTAAAGAAGGCTGAGTGCATGGAGCGGCACGAACCCCATCGCACTCTAAATGACCAGGCTGCTGACATCGCCTGCAGATAATGGTGCCACGCTGGGAAGAGCGACTGCGCTGATGAGAACTCTGCAAGCGAGAGATGCTTTGAGTGAGTTGGTTAAGCTGCTCTTGCTGGAGCTTAAGCATCTCCATCATCTCACTCAGCTCAGACCCATGGGGTGGATTAGCCACCGTCTGATGACCACTCTTGACTCCATACTGAAGACCGAGGACCGAGGGGACATAGTGACTTCCGCCCCTAGCGCCTCCTGGAAAACCCTCATGGGCCCACCTGATGACCTCATTGCGGACCTCAAGCAATGTAGCAGTAGGCTGCTGGCGCACAAACTGTTTAAGTTCAGGGCGGAGACCACCGTCAATAACATGCTCAACAAATTGATCTCGTAGCAAGACCTCGGCATGCCACCAGGTGCCCGCTGTTTTACACACCATGAGACTCAATAATGCAAGGGAGAACTCTTGCAGGGTCTCCCCCTCTTGCTGCCGTATAGAGAAGAAAGCCTCCTGCTGGGCTATGTACAAATTGGAACAACCATACAGCTCTTGCAACACAGCAGTTATCTTAGATGGATCTCCACGTTCTGCACGAGAACAGAACTTGATCTCCTCACGCACCTCACCCTCCAGGTGATCAAACAAGAAGAAAGCCTGATCGGATGTAGACAAATGGCGTGCCCTCATACAAGCCTGTACCTCTTCAACCCACTCATCTGACCCTATACCTGTTCTTCCCCTGAACATTCGACATTTCCTGTCTCTGGGGACAAACACAAGTCTCTCTGTTAACGGGGCATTAGCAGTGGAGGAAGCAGTAATGGGCACGGCGCTAGGACCAGGCACAGCCACAGCTTGTTCCTGCCGCAGTCTCTCATTATCTGATCTGTGGCGAGGAAGGGGTTGCAAAAAATTATGCAACTAGCATTACCAAAAAAAGGGAGCTCGGGGAATTTCACCCCAGGAATTACTCTTTAGGCACAAAAGGCACACAGGTTCGTTGCTACTCAGGAGGCAAGGGACGTGGTTCAAAGTTTAATAATACAATTTTTATTTAACATTTGTTTTTCTAAAAAGAATTGCTAAAACTCACTCACACAGGCAAAGAAAGAAAAACCTAATCAGGGCTGAGGCCAAAGTGGATGGACGAGAGCTAGTGCAAAGGAGGGGGGGACTGTCTTGCCGTGTCCTGGGAGTGGGTTTTTCTTCACTAAGTGTGTCTGCCACGTCTGCTGGTGATTTAAGTTAGTTTTCTATTTTATTTACAAAACAACTCAACGCTCTTAACAAAATAAACTACAAAAGCAAAATCCAAACCAATTAGAGATACTTTACACAAAAATAATGAAAACCCACACTGTCACATGTTCACACTCATTCATTCAACATAAACAGGGGGGCAATCGGCAATTAACAAGGAGTGATTGTGCCGATCTGTGGCCGAACACTCGTACTGCACAAAACGTGCAGACAGGACACAGTCTCTATCTGCTTAGGAGTGCTGGCAGCCACAGGAGAACGTCGTGACGGTGAGCAGCAACAGCATAGGGCGGCGACAGCAGTGTAATCAAGGCAGAACAAGCACAACGTAGTGGTTAGCCACAAAGCAGCAGCAATTAGCCCCACCAAAGCAGCAGCGGCCCAACAAGGTGGTTTGAGTCACACCTTTCTAGTAGCAGTGCACTTGCAAGAGGAGAAGAGAGAAGAGATGAGAGGACACCGAGCAGCTGTCAGCCTTCACCACTGCCAATGATCACAGTGGCACACAAGGGAACACAGGGCAGCGCAAAACGCTCGTCCTGACCCGGAAGCAACACGAGTGACGATGGGAGCACAGAGAGGACAAAACAGTAGGCAGGCTACGGCTTTTATACGGGCAGAAATGAGGAGCTGGAAACCAGGCTAACCATGGTAACCAACAAACAAAAACAAAGGGGAAAACTAAACAGAATTCTCATACTGCTACAGAAAGTTTTCAGCCTGCTCTTAATTGTAGAGAGGGTGTCTGCCTCCCGAACCACCACTGGAAGATGGTTCCACAGGAGAGGAGCTTGATAGCTAAAGGCTCTGACTCCCATTCTGCTTTTACAGACTTTAGCCTGCATTCTACAATCAAGTGTTCTAGTTGGGTAACAGGGTACTAAGAGCTCTTTAAGATAAATTTCATGTATGTGTATCATGAACTGTCTTCACACCACATGTATACCTGATCTGAAGTCTGCAAGGTTCCAACAAGAATGAGACCCCTGGCTGGCTTCCCAATGACCAACAGATCAAACATTGTTTGATAAACCAAGGTGGATGTCTTGCTGCTGGGGACTATATCTTTCCAATGGAGTGCTTTTGCCCTCAGAGATATTGAACACTTTGTGTTGTTATCATAGTAATATATCACTGCAGTGTTTTATTTTAGAGAGTGTATTTAATCATTAGTGTATATTCTGCAGTTGCCTGCAGTGGGGCATCAGCACATAGAAATTTAGCATTTATGGTGAAACAGTTTCAAACCCTGGTTAAGATTAAAATAGATTTTTTATGTCATGCCTTCATGGAAGTGTCTTTTTTTTCCACTGGAAAGCCACCTTAGAGGGAATACAATGTTTTATCTACCACAAGGGGCATCAGAGAAGGCATTTTTGCAATGATTGCCCCACTCCTTAGAGTAACACAGTCAGAGTCCAAATGTCAATTCAGTCCACTTGGTGCCGGACGGAAATCTCCAGTTAACTAATTCCGTGACTAAAACCAATCAACAGCACTAGGGATAATTTAGATAAATGGTCAGTGAACGGCATTTTTTTAGTGCTTTTTTATTCTACTTTGACAACTCAAAGCACTTAACACAACCCACATTCACCTAATTGTTATGTTCTATTAAAGTGGGTGAACACTTGTGCAAACATGCTTTTAATATTCTACATTGGTTATAAATTGAGATCCCCTTGGAGAGACAATAAAGGGTCCTCCTCTGTTGATCAGCATTTATTATGAACAGCCACATTAAATCTACTTGAAATCTCCACATGTACTTTAAATAGCTTCTCATCAACACACTCAAAGAAATCGTTGAGAGCTGAGGAAATGATACACAGATACTTATGGTTTGAATAATTAAAGGATTTAATGTCACAAAAAGGTGAACTGATCACTGGGAGACGATCTGTGGAGATCCAGGAAGGAGTGAGCAGGCAGGTGAGGTGAGTCAGCAGGATTTCATATGGTGGACTGGAGCTGAACAGACTTGGCAGGTTGCATGACTCGCATGACTCTTAACACCACGAAAGGGAAAAAGGCTTACAGCCATGTTTAATAACACAAAAACCTCAAAGATGAACAAAAGGCGCTAGGATTATCAAAAGTACAAACAAAAGACTCTAAAAAATGCAATAAACAAAAGGTGCTAATTTCTCAGATTTAAAAAAAACTCAGACACAAAAACTCACAAAGGCAAGGAATACAAAGTAGCACGCTGGAATGACAGGGCTCACAAGACAATCTGGCACAGGACAAAGGTAAATGTGGACTATATATACATGAGGTAACAAGGAACAGGTGGAAACAATCAGGGCGAGGCAGACAATCAGACAGGCGGGAAGGACACCAGGAAGTCAAGGGTCTGAAACGAGAGGAGAGTTAGGATTCATAATAAAACAGGAGGTGCATAACAAGACATGACGCCAGTGAACAAAACACATTAACAGACACGCCGAGACGTGACATGGGTGGATTCACGAGGGAGATGATTCTGAGATAAAAAGGAGCACAGTTTAGTCACTTGGAAAAAGGCAAGGCAAGAACTAGAGCAAAAAACAAAGCACTAGGAGAGCTAAATGGACATGTCAGCAGGTATAACAATCTGCTGCCAATCATGCCAATGAGGAGAACCTGTGGCTCGTCATGAGAGGACTGGCTGTAGCTGTGATGGCTGGCTGGCACAAGGATCAGGTTTAGGTGAATTATGGTTGAAGAAGAACTGCCTAGTCCACACACACACGCGCGCGCACACACACACACACACACACACAATACACACAATACACACATTAGGCTAGACACAGGGAGAGGACTCACATGACACAAAGGGACAGGGGACAAACAGAGAGACACAAAGAGGACATCCTAACAGACTGATTCACTGGAAAGTCAAATATCTTAACTCAAAAGAGGTCTAATGTAGCTACTGATGTTTCAGAAATGGAAGACTAGATGATGATGATGGATGATGATGAGTGGTTCTCAAATGTTTTTTTTTTTCACACAAGACACACATTTATGAAGACAAATATTTCCAAGGCATTCCTTTACATCTGATTATTGCTTTGTAAATCATCAGAGTGGGAGAGAGCTTGAGAGAGCAACAAGAGCACAGCAGAGGAAGGGATGAGGCTGTGAAGACAGATGTTATCAGATGGAGAGAGCAGAGAATCCACTGATTAC
The DNA here is from genome assembly GCF_017976325.1 of Chelmon rostratus. Taxonomy (NCBI): domain Eukaryota; kingdom Metazoa; phylum Chordata; class Actinopteri; order Chaetodontiformes; family Chaetodontidae; genus Chelmon; species Chelmon rostratus. The sequence continues at coordinate 28,662,746 of NC_055660.1, read as the reverse complement.
ACTGCAGGAAATGAATAGCCACACAATGCTTATTGGTGCACATCTGCTGCTGCATTGAATATTGGCCTGTAACTGCCATCTAACGGTGTGGCTGTTGAGTGACTGTTGGCCCGTATGGAAGAATGAGCACTGATCACGATTCAGTCCCTATGTGATGGAATAGTGTGCTAATGGTTTGTTTTGGTATAATCTGATATTGGTTGGTGTGGATGATGGTTGAGTCTATGTATAAAATAAACTGAGAAAACCAACTGATTAATTACATGTATCTGTCAGATTTCACAGTTCAAAAGGAGCCCTTGTCACACAACAAAGCAATGAAATATCAGTGATGAAGACTGGTATCAGCTAATTTCACTGGATAAGATGAAACTGTAACACAGAACATTCTCATAGGAGAAAAAGCACCCAGAAATAATTTATATATCGATAATGTTATTGACCAAACTGAAAAAAGCATATTTGAGAAAAACAGATTAATACTCCCTATAGGATAGAAGAAAATGATTTTATGAAAAGCATGTTTAAGTGTGCAAAACAATGTTGAGTAATTATGCTGGTAAGACGCCTTCCCATCATTAAACCTCATTACATTCTGATGACACACAGTTCCACTCATTGTGAACCAGCCAATGAAAGAGTGTTTCAACCAGATTACCGTGACTTCCCTGAAAGCAGTGTATAAATGTTACACTGCATAGCATGAGGTAATACTACAAAAGCTTTTATTGCCTTTAATCAAAGTACAGTCGTACCAGGAAGGGGTTGTAAATGCAGCGTAAATGAGGCTGTGTTGTGCAGCGGTGCAGTGTTAACTGCAGGCTGACTTCAATGAAGAAACAATGACAGCAGTGGGTCAGAGCCATGACAAGACTATTTAATCAAAACCCCGTCTGTCCTCACTCCTCTGATTAAACACACGAACATGTTCAGATCGGTCCGTTTGTCCAATGGAGTCCCATTGAATCCAATACTGTCCTGATTCACAAAGGTAGCTAAGACTTTCAAGTACTTGAAAGTTGTTCTTTACTTGAAAGTTTTTTCTTGTTCTTACTTTGCATGCCCTTGTTTTTCCCCCCCTTCAGCTAAAGTATCTATTATCTATCTATCACAGGACACTCTGACTTCACTAAAAAAGTCGACGACTTTAGAGGAGCAAGAAAATGCAACAGTACTGAGAGAGCTCCAAAACTGCTAAGTCTTTTTTTCACTGATTAATTGAGAACATTTCATTGTGTAATTCTGTGATTTTTTAGGTCATTTAATCTTGATCCCACTGACACTGTGACTTTTTGATGATATCAAGTGAGCAATACATTTTAACTAGCGTAAAATGAATTGAGATTGATTGGAGCACAGCCTGTGTAGTCTATTATAAATACAGTGTGATGTTTCTTTATGTCAAACTAAAGTCTACTTGGAAAGCATCAGGAGGCTGCCTGTCCTGATCTAACACATGACACATGAAACATGAAACAGAAATGTCATATTTCTGGCTTTTCATTGCTGGAGCTTTGTCTGGAGCTCTTGTAATGATGCCATCTTGTTGTGTCTTCTTCCTCTGCAATGGTTTAACGGTACCAACTGGAGAATTAGCTCCACCTACTGTTTACCCCATCTTCAAATGAACTAACATCTCACAAGTCGTGGATGGAAACACACAGTAACTCACATTTCATTTTCTTTTGACTATTTTCTAGAAATTCATTTCAAATGAGCTAAATATGGGTGGAAACTGGTCGTTCAGATCAACTGTACAGTCGAGATACAGCAGGGAGCTGATCAGCAAAGCTTGGTACAAAGACTGGAAGCAGATGGAAACAGCTACCCAGGCTCTGTCTAAACTTACCAGCGGCTAAAAACCAAGCTATTAACACTTTAAAGCTCTGGTAGGTAATGTGTTTTAGAAGCATTTGATTTATTTGTTGAAATTCTCTTTACATCCCGACACCAATCAATAAACCAGTGCTTCAAAACAGATGAACCCAATTTTATTACAGATGAAAACTTAGGACATTTTATTTGATTAAAATCTCTCTCTTTGTTGCAGGAAGTCATGGCCTCAGCTCTGATTCTTTGTTTCAGTTTACACTAATGTATTTATTTATTAGGATGTTTTTATGAAGTGATTGTTTCCCAGCAGTCTGGATTGCGTAAGGCAGTGATATAACTACATACAATGAAACCTCTTTCACACACACACACACACCTCTGTCAGTTCTGGTAAACTATCATATCTTTATCTTATCTTGTTCCGGTGACTGTGTTGAGGGCTCGTCACTTGAGGTGAGTCTGTGCTGAAAGACAGTATATAAAGAGCACAGCAAGCTTTCAGGTTGATTATAGCTGACACTGATCTCAACCAGGTAAGACCTGCTCAGATCTCGACATGTGCTCATCCTCTCTGGTTGCTCTCTCTCTTCAGCCTCTTCAAGTGTAGCACTGACTTTGGACTAATGCTTTATGCTGAGGATGGATGTTTTTACAATATATTGAGGAAAATGTTGTACTGAAATGTCCCTGTTAATAGAACCAAACACTGGGAATGAATCATGTGATCATTGGTGTAACTTTGGTTTCAGTTCTGGAAGGCTAAAACATCAAGACTTCAGATGGTACAGTTTGAAATGTGATCAAAGCAGACAAACTATTTGTAAATGTAGAGCGCGCGCGCACACAGACACACACACAGTGCAAACCTGATTCTGTCTTTTTCCTCCAGACGTTCATCATGTTCATCATGAAGACTGAGCTGCTCGTCTCTCTTCTCTGTGTCACACTCTCTGTCAGTGCTGCAGCAGGTAAAGTCTTCATTACTCTCCAAACAACAGTACTGAGAGCATCACATTTCTTCACATCGAACAATTCATCAGAACTTAAAGACAAAATACAACGTCAGTGTCTTCAAAACCAGCTCACATGACCTGACGCCCTTCAGGCTGATGTATGGTGACTTTAGACGACCAAGACGACTCGGTTCAGGAAGGATTGTTGTCGAGATCGAACACAAAGTTTGGCCTCTGGTGTCGCCGAAACAAACCACCAATCACAAGAGGTTTTTGTCAGCAAAATGTTTTTCAGATGTTTGTTTTTTTCTTGGAAGGTCTGTCTCTCATGCCTTAAAGCGTCCTGACTTACAGTAAAGAAACATTTTAAAGGTGCTCCTGTCACGGATCAGGTTCAGAGGCCCAAACGCGGACAAAGACACAGCAGACAGTTGCGTCCAAATGAAAATATTTATTTACAATGACAAATGTAACACAGGGAGTGGTGGTCAAAACTACAAAACAAAGCAACCTGTGCTCACTAACAACTAGGCGAAAAAACTACCAGAACACAAAACTAGAATGGAGAACTGAACAGGTTAACAAGGCTAATAAACTAAGGATCCTATAAAGGCTGAACTGAAACAATCAACAAGAGATCAGGGCTTACTGACAGACAGATACCGGGAATGAAAGGGAGTAAACCCAGGGCTGGGTGGCGTGGCAGTGTGGCTGTTGCTGGCTTGTAATAGAAGGTGGGTGAAGGCAGTTTCCAGGCAGGTCAACCAGAGGCAGATGAGTGTGGCAGGAGGGATCTTCAGGCGGCAGAGAGGGTCGGAACTAGACAGAGAGAAAGCAGGGTTAACACACGGAATTTTCGGGATGCGAGTCAAAATTACCAACAGAGCCAGGGTGCACTGACTGGAGATAGTTTACGGACTGGCGTCGAGTAGTGGTCTGCAGGAATCTTTATACAGGCTGGAGAATGCTTCAATGAGGTGACCACTCCCCGCCGCGGCTGGAAACAATCCGGTGATTGGGATGAGCTGCACCTGCCCTCCACCAGCGTGGCAGTCATGCTCACACTGCCAGGGAAAGAAGGGAGGGAGAGGTACTGCCACTAGATGGTGCCAGAGGTGGAGGGCATGACAGTACCCCCCCCTCTACGTGCGCCTCCTGGCGCACGTTGGAATCGATCGGGCCGTCGTCTCCGCAGGTCCCGAATGAGACCAGGGTCCAGAATCTGACGTCTGGGAATCCAGCTTCTTTCTTCAGGTCCATAACCTTCCCAGTCGACTAGAAACTGGAGGCCGCGACCCCTGCGGCGTACATCTAAAAGGCGACGGACTGTAAAGGCTGGAGCATCGTCCACCATCCTGGGAGGTGGAGGGGGCTGGACAGGGAGGGCAAGAGCAGAGTTCTTAACAGGCTTGACCTGTGAGACATGAAAGGTCGGGTGAATTTTCATGGTGGAAGGGAGTTTCAACCGAACCGCACTAGGGTTCACAATCTTTTCTATAGAAAAAGGACCCACAAATCGAGGAGCCAGCTTCCTAGATTCAACCTTAAGAGGAAGATCTTTAGTCTTTAACCAAACCTCTTGTCCCACAGAGTAAACAGGAGCAGGGGCACGGCGACGGTTGGCCTGGTGCTCCATCCTCTGGTTGGAGCGAAGTAGTGCTGCCCGAGCCTTAGCCCAGGTTCTTTTGCTTTGCCTGATGAAGGCTTCCACAGAGGGGACAGAGATGTCTTGCTCCTGTGAGGGAAACAGTGGGGGTTGATAACCCAGGGAACATTGGAAGGGGGATAGACCAGAAGAAGAATTAACCAGCGAGTTATGTGCATATTCCACCCAGGATAATTGGTCACTCCAGACTGAGGGGTTTTCAGAGACTAGGCACCTGAGGAAAGTTTCAAGAGACTGGTTAGCGCGCTCAGTTTGACCATTAGACTGGGGATGAAAACCAGATGTCAGACTCACAGTAGCTCCCATAGCTGAACAGAAGGATTTCCACACCTGAGAGGTGAACTGAGGTCCTCTGTCAGAGACAACATCTGAGGGGATTCCATGCAGCCTGAACACATGATGGATCAACAGGTCTGCAGTCTCTTTGGCTGATGGGAGCTTCGGCAGGGCAACGAAGTGGGCAGCCTTAGAGAAACGATCCACAATGGTTAAGATGGTGGTTTTACCTTTAGAGGCTGGGAGTCCAGTGATGAAATCCACAGCGATGTGGGACCAGGGCCGTGAGGGAACTGGCAAGGGCTGCAAAAACCCAGCACTAGGTTGGTTAGAGGTCTTGTTCCGGGCACAGGTGGGGCATGCAGCTACGAACTCCCGAGTGTCTTGCTCCAACGTGGGCCACCAGAATCTTTGTTTCAGAACATCCAGGGTCCGGGAGGCACCTGGATGGCAGGTGAGACGGGAGGCATGGGCCCATTGGAGGACCTGGGAACGGACAGAATCTGGAACAAACAGAGCATTATTAGGACCATTACCAGGATCAGGGTGTTGGTCTTGGGCTTGGCGAACCTTGTTCTCTATCTCCCATGTTAGGGAGGCAACCAGACAGGTTGGGGGCAGGATAGGTTCTGGGTCTCTGGAGAGTTCGTCACTAGAGAACTGGCGAGAAAGAGCATCAGGTTTAATATTACGTGAGCCCGGGCGGTATGTTAGTGTGAATCTGAACCTTCCAAAGAACAAAGTCCACCAGGCCTGTCTAGAATTCAGTCTCTTGGCAGAGCGAACATATTCTAGATTTTTATGATCTGTCCATACAATAAATGGTTGCTCTGCCCCCTCAAGCCAGTGACGCCATTCCTCTAAGGCTAGTTTCACAGCTAATAATTCTCGGTTTCCCACGTCATAATTTCGTTCAGCCGGTGATAGGCGGCGGGAAAAGAAAGCGCAGGGATGGAGCTTATTGTCTGTGGGGGATTTCTGCGAGAGTACTGCTCCTACTCCTGTGTCAGAAGCGTCTACCTCAACCACAAACTGAAGATGGGGATCTGGCTGAATCAGGATGGGGGCCGTGGTGAACCGCCCCTTAAGGGAGAGAAAGGCCTGGTTAGCTTCAGGGGTCCACAGAAAAGGACAGGATGTGGAAGTCAAGGCTGTGAGGGGAGCTGCGACCTTACTGTAGTCTCTGATGAACCGGCGATAAAAGTTAGCGAAGCCCAAGAATCGCTGCAGCTGTTTCCGTGTCTCGGGCTGAGGCCATTCAGAGACGGCTGACAGCTTAGCAGGATCCATCTTGATTTGCCCCTGAGAAATGATGAATCCTAGGAAAGACACAGTGGATGCATGAAACTCACATTTCTCAGCCTTCACAAAAAGGCGGTTCTTAAGTAGGCGTTCCAAAACCAGATGGACATGTTGAACATGCTCCTCTTGATTCCTGGAATAGATCAGAATATCATCCAAGTACACAAACACGAAGCGGTTTATCATGTCTCGGAGTACATCGTTGATTAGGCTCTGAAAAACAGCAGGGGCATTCGTGAGTCCAAACGGCATGACCAGATATTCAAAATGTCCAAGTGGGGTATTAAAAGCAGTTTTCCACTCATCTCCCTCTTTGATCCGGATGAGGTGGTAGGCATTTCTTAGGTCCAATTTGGAAAAGATGGTGGCACCGTGCAAAGATGTGAAAGCAGAGTTTATGAGAGGAAGTGGATAAGTGTTCTTTACCGTTATGTCGTTCAGTCCCCGGAAGTCAATACATGGCCGAAGAGTCTTATCCTTCTTGTCTACAAAAAAGAAACCGGCTCCAACTGGTGATGAGGATGGACGGACAATTCCTGCTGCTAGAGAGTCTTTGATGTAGGTTTCCATGGCGGCCTGTTCAGGTTTTGACAGATTATACAGTCTACTACTTGGCAGAGTAGCTCCTGGTAATAATTCTATTGCACAATCATAAGGTCGATGGGGGGGCAAGGATAAGGCATCCTCCTTGCTGAACACAGCAGCAAGATCATGATAAACCTTCGGAACATTAGTCAGGTCAATTGGCTGGGGAGGAGGCTTTGGGTTTTCAGAGGCTGGAGTTAGTGCAGAACGGAGGCAGTTAGCATGACAAAATGGACTCCAGGATTTAACCTCTGCTTTGCACTAGTCAATAGAGGGGTTGTGCTTAACTAGCCAAGGATAACCCACAACTACTAGAGGATGTGTATTTTCAAGCAAATGAAAAGAAAGTGTCTCTTGGTGATTACCTGCCATTACAAGATTAACTGGAACAGTCTTCCTCCGAACCATGGCTAGGGACAAACCGTTCAGAGACCGAGCCTCCAGAGGTGTCTCCAGGGGAACAGAAGGTATCTGAAGTTGTCTGGCAAGCTTGCAGTCTAAAAAGTTCTCCTCAGCCCCAGAATCAACCAAAACAGATACAGGAACAGAGTGGGCCTGAAAACAGAGAGAAGCAGCGAGTTGCAGTCGTTGAGGGGAGGTTGTGGAGGTTTGGCTCACCTGTATGCTCCCCGTTACAGGTGAGCCGGGTCTTTTGCTGTCTTCTTGGGGTAGGAAGAGATGTAATGTCCTGCTGCTCCGCAGTAGAGACAGGAATTTGTTGCTCTCCTCTGGTCTCTCTCCTGCTGCGTAAGCCGGGCTCTGCCGATCTCCATGGGTTCAGGGGTGGACTCGGGTGGTTGCAGGACCTGGGGATGCAAAGAGGTGGGACTGGGACGCCGAACTGGGACTGGGTCTGTTCGCTGGATGCGCTCCCGTCGTCTCTCCCTCAGACGATTATCCAGACGAATAGCTAGGGAGATCAGTTCATCCAGATCCTTTGCCTCATCACGTGTGGCGAGTTCATCTTTTAAACTTTCTGTTAACCCTCTGTAGAACGTTCCTTGGAGGGCTTTGTCGTTCCACCCACTCTCCGCCGCCAGGGTCCGGAACTCCACGGAATACTCCGCCACACTCCGTGCTCCCTGTTTCAGAGAGGTCAGACGGTTCCCTGCCTCACGTCCGCGAATTGGGTGGTCGAAAACCTTCTTCATCTCTGAGATGAACTGAGGATAGGAAGCACAAACATCACCTTGTCTTTCCCACACAGCAGTGCCACAATCCCTTGCAGATCCTTTCAGTAGCCCAATTAAATAAGCTATTTTTGCTTTTTCGGTGGCATACGATAAAGGCTGAAGCTCAAAAACCAGAGAGACCTGTGTTAAAAAGGCCTGGCAAGAGCCTAAATCTCCTGCGTAACGTTCAGGGACTGGAACAAAAGGTTCACGGAGTAGCTGAACTGAGGCCTGTGGGGCACCAGCAGCTGCTACGCCAGAGCTACTAGCGGTAGCGGGGAAATTAAATGGAGAAGCTGAGGGCGTTAAGGTGGACAATTTACCTGTTAATTGTGAGACTTGATTTATCAGTGTGTTAGTAGTCGTGATGAGGTTTTTAATCAAATCATCGTGCTGACCTAGTAAGGCTCCATGACAATCCATAATATTCTGAACCACCTCATTAGTGGACGCGCCATCAGCGCTGGTCCCATTGTCCGCTGAGCTCATCATGGCCAGTCCGTACTGTCACGGATCAGGTTCAGAGGCCCAAACGCGGAAAAAGACACAGCAGACAGTTGCGTCCAAATGAAAATATTTATTTACAATGACAAATGTAACACAGGGAGTGGTGGTCAAAACTACAAAACAAAGCAACCTGTGCTCACTAACAACTAGGCGAAAAAACTACCAGAACACAAAACTAGAATGGAGAACTGAACAGGTTAACAAGGCTAATAAACTAAGGATCCTATAAAGGCTGAACTGAAACAATCAACAAGAGATCAGGGCTTACTGACAGACAGATACCGGGAATGAAAGGGAGTAAACCCAGGGCTGGGTGGCGTGGCAGTGTGGCTGTTGCTGGCTTGTAATAGAAGGTGGGTGAAGGCAGTTTCCAGGCAGGTCAACCAGAGGCAGATGAGTGTGGCAGGAGGGATCTTCAGGCGGCAGAGAGGGTCGGAACTAGACAGAGAGAAAGCAGGGTTAACACACGGAATTTTCGGGATGCGAGTCAAAATTACCAACAGAGCAAGGGTGCACTGACTGGAGATAGTTTACGGACTGGCGTCGAGTAGTGGTCTGCAGGAATCTTTATACAGGCTGGAGAATGCTTCAATGAGGTGACCACTCCCCGCCGCGGCTGGAAACAATCCGGTGATTGGGATGAGCTGCACCTGCCCTCCACCAGCGTGGCAGTCATGCTCACACTGCCAGGGAAAGAAGGGAGGGAGAGGTACTGCCACTAGATGGTGCCAGAGGTGGAGGGCATGACAGCTCCATTGATTTCGTATGGCGCTTTCATTAAGACGAGGGACTGTACCTAAAGTATAGATCATGTTCCAACACTGGATTCCACATTTCCCATGATGCAGCCCACCAGCATCTTTAATGAGACCTTCTCTGCCTGGTGAATACCCACCTCTTTAAACCTTCACACTTCCTGTTGTTGGAAATGCATGAGAAGAACCACCAGTAGACACAGTATACACTTCTGGTTTGAACTGGTATTTGCATTGAAGCATCTTGACATGGTCAAAGATGAGAGAACAGGGTTCTGGTGTAGTACGAGTCAAACACAGAGCCAGGTTTAGGTTTGTTTTCAAAGCTAAAATGGCATCTTCATCAAACGTGTTACTGAGCACAGACAAACCTCGACACAGTGTAAATGCTCCATACAAATGTTGTTTTAGACAGAAAAGCGTTGATCAAGTCTGGCAATGATCATCTCAATGAGGTTTGGTAATTATTTAAGAGTGGGGCAATTTCATTATTCACAACAGCAGCTGCAACCAGGCTGCCTTCATGTGGAGGGTCAACATGTTACATCTGTATGGAAAGCTCAAGCATTCATTTGAACAACTACTGACTAATATGACGTTTGTACTGTTTGCATTCTCAGTTGTTCCGGTGGAAAATGTTCCAGAAGAGAAAGCTGATGTTCCAGGTCAGCGTCAATTCAACATCCCTGTTTTATGTTCATTCTGTCTGTATGTGAAGAACTTGGTGCACCTGATGCCTTTGTTGTAAAGCACTTTGAGCTGCAATTCTTGTATGAAAGGTATCAAACAAAGTTTAGTGTTATTATTATGATGATGATGATGATCTATAGCAATGACTGTCAACTGGCGGCCTGTGGACAACATCTGGCCGTCCAAAGCTTCCCCTTCCTCCTGCAGAATATACATAAATTCAGTTGATGTGTGTATCTAATGTCCCCTCTTTGTGCTGTGCATTGTCAGTTACTGTGATAGTGACAGTAGTAATAGCAGGATGATTGACAGCTCTGTGCTTCACATGGTAGAAACCCCTCTGAGAACATCTGGATTGGAAACATAACACACATGTCTTTCCTCTCAGCTGTTCCAGTGGCAGATGTTGTTCCTGAGGAGAGAGCTGATGTTTCAGCCCCAGGTCAGTGTCTATTTGACCTGCTGTCTCTCACTGTCTTCTGTTTAAAGTGTCTTCAGCAGCACAACAGTCACAGCAACACGTTGAGAGTTACAGCTGTTGCTTCGTGAGCAGTCACAAGGGCATCGACGTATTTACTGCGTCTGAACAGAGAACAATTATCATGTCCATTATGATCTTGTCATTTCTGAAAAAAGATGAACGTTTCTAAAAAGTAACTGAACATAACGGTACGATAACGATGATCCTGATTCGTTTAAAAGTGAGTTTGTGGATTGTTTCTTGAACAGCAACAATTGTTTCATGTTCTTCCTCTCAGTTGTGGCAGAAGCAGATGTGAAAGAGGAGGAAGCTGAACTTGTGCCCTCAGGTCAGTGTCTGCTTGCCTGATTTCTGCTCTGTCTTCTCTTTAAGCTTTTTAAGGTCAGTGAACTATCGGGACATTTTGGGATGGAAGGCCACACAGTCATATTTTCACTCTCACTTTGTTTCAGAAGAAGATGATGTGCAAGAAGAGACAGCTGAACTTTTATTTCCAGTTCTGAGTCTGTCAACAAGAAATAGAAGAGCTGGGGACAATAAAGAAGGTTCATCCTCATTGATCATTACTTCTCTCATAAGCGTCTCCTGAACACCAAACATTTTTACAGCCTCATATTTTGTCTCTGTTGCTGCAGATGACAGAGCAGATGTTGTACCGGTGGATATACTGAAGGCCACAGCTCCACGTAAGCTCATTCAGGGAACAACTCAACAGTAATAAGATTTAACACTTCAGGATCCTGGTTTGGGGGTTTCAAAGATAATGTCATCCTAGAAATGAGGTTTATGTATTTTTCAAACAATTATCTTTAGAGATTTACCTGAAAGTTCATCCAGTTTCTAAATAAAGGTTCAATGTTCAATGTAATTCTGCTTTTTTTTTTTCCAGAGAGATCAGCTTCAAATTGTCCTCAAGGATGGCATCCATACCAGGACAACTGTTATCTGCTGGTCAACCTCACATATTCCTGGAGTAATGCAGAGGTAAAACACACATACACTGTATATGTCAAGAGATGAGAAGAAATGTTTGAGGGTTTATCCCCCTCTTTACACTGTACTTCCTTGGGTCGTCAGCTGCCAAGTGAAGCTGTTTGGATGATGGTTGTAGAGAAAATCAAAAGACAGGCAGATGAGAGATTCCTTCCACTTTAGCTACATTTGTACAGCAGGTTTCTTGTTGTAATGGGATGAATTTTAAAGGGTCTATTCACCCACATTACAACAGTCTATTTTACACTGTCCTCTGATAGGACTCTGGTATCTATCTGTGCAGATAGTTTGGTTTTATTCGCTCAGGTTTGGAGATATCTGCTTCTGTTCATATCTTTGCTTGTGTGTCCTCTCTCGCTCTCTCTCTCTGTCCAGTTTCTCTGTGAGAGTTTGGGTTCGAGCCTGGCGTCGGCCCACAACTTATGGGAAGACAATTTCCTGAAACAGCTGGCCTGGAGGGCTGGTTTCTTAACAGCCTGGATAGGTGGATACAGATTCCAGGTCAGAGATTAGATTCATATACAAAAAGACAAATTCCCACAGTGTTGTAACAAGCTCTTACTGTAAGTCGACTATCTCCCCTGCAGGGCTACTGGAGGTGGGATGATGGCACACCGTTTGACTACAAGAACTGGTACTCCCACAGCAGCAGTAGCAGCTATGACTGTCTCCACTTGAACAGCCAAGGTGAGACCACACACTGAGGTGATGGATGTGAATGAAGCTCCAGGTTAACTTTGAATTCTGTGGAAAATGTGAGGTAGAGATGCTGACATTTAGCCTTTGATAGCTGCTCTGAAAGGGCTGCACCTCAGCCGCATACAGCAGACGATATATGTGGGGCACAGGATGAATGATAGGAGGCTTCCTTCCATGAGGACTCAGCTGTTTTTCTTCTTTAAAACACTCACACAGGCAGGAAGATACCCAGTCTTCTCTTACACCTGTATGAAACTGATCACATGTCCCTCCATGAGAATCGGTCACTAACTCTGTACGTTGTTGATGTTTGTTCCGGTGCAGACTCTCGAGGCTGGACCAGTGAGCGCTGTCACTTTGGACATCCATTCATCTGCTCGTTCAAACTCATCCACTGCTAGTGTCTGAGCACAGAGGTGTTCATCACTGACTACCATGGTGCATGGATCAGCAGCTACTACGCTGCTGACTGTGAGGACCATTTGCTGCAATAGATATTATGTTAGCAATGACAAACTTTCTCACCTTAGCACATTGATAAGCTGCCTGTTTGTCCTTTGGTTCCTGTTGATAGCAAATGGAAAAATAAATATTTTTGTGAACAAGAGTCAACATTTCTTGTTTCTGAGGATCTCATTTACTTTGATCATCGTGTGCTGTGTTGTACTGAGACCGTATACTGTCACAGTGGACATGGCTTGGAGATTGCAGTTTTTCTTGTTTTATAACACACGGCTCCTAAAACATCACACCCTATACGACTACATTCACAGTCAGTAACACTATTTCTTTTATTTCTATTTCTTTTAATTAAGGCACAAAATAAAGAAATCAGTCTGTTGAACACAAAGCAGCATGCCATGCACGCACAGAATTGTCTACCGTGAGCATGGTGGTTGACTCCTCAAACATCGCATTGAAGTCCCAAACAACAGCTATAGCAATACCATGCAGTCTTTCAGCTGTTGCAGCCATGTGCTCCATCCCATTGGCTGATGTGTAGAATCTAAAGTCACCAAAGTAGTTTGGAAGCTCCTCTGTGGCACCGGGGGTGGATGAGATCAGCCCTGAGTACCTCAAGCCTCTGGATGTTGTAGGGCTGTCTTGGCTGACACGTCTCTGCAACATCGCGTGGCAGCTGGGAACAGTGCCCCTGGACTGCAATCCGGGGTGGTGGTCCTTCTATTTAAGAAGGGGGAATGGAGGGTGTGCTCCAACTATAGGGGGATCACACTCCTCAGCCCCCCTGGTAAAGTCTATTCCAAGTTACTGGAGAGGAGAATTCGGCCGATAGTTGAACCTCGGATTCAGGAGGAACAATGCGGTGGACGGAGCGAGACATGATGTCCCAGATTTGCTCAATTGGATTCATGTCTGAGGAACGGGCGGGCCAGTCCATAGCATCAATGCCTTCATGTTGCAGGAACTGCTGACACACTCCAGCCACATGAGGTCTAGCATTGCAACACAACCTCACCAGCATATGGTCTCACAGGGGGTCTGAGGATCTCATCTTGGTACCTAATGGTAGTCAGGCTACCTCTGGCGAGCACATGGAGGGCTGTGCGGCCCCCCCAAAGAAATGCCACCCCACACCATTACTGACCCAATGCCAAACCGGTCATGCTGGAGGATGTTGCAGGCAGCAGAACGTTCTCCACGGAGTCTCCAGACTCTGTCACGTCTGTCACATGTGCTCAGTGTGAACCTGCTTTCATCTGTGAAGAGCACAGGGCGCCAGTGGAGAATTTGCCAATCTTGGTGTTCTCTGGCAAATGCCAAACGTCCTGCACGGTGTTGGGCAGTGTGTATATATATATAAACATAATGCCAAAGTGGAGTAACAGTGAGGGGTAAATAAATATTCAGTGTCCAGTACAATGGATGCTGGGTGTGAATGGGTCAAAAAGAAGGCCTGTTGGTTAGGATGACACTGAGAAGCCAAAAATGTAACGCATTACCGGTAATGTATGTAAGTTAGCATTTTTTTTATATTCCGTTTTTTAAACTAATTGATACACATGTTTTCAGGACTTGAAATTGGTGGGTCTCAGGATGCAAGGTGGCAAATACAGCCAGTATTTGATCAATGAAGTGTTTACGAATGTGACTCCCCTCTTTCCTCGATATCTCCTCTTTGTCAGTGTCAGCAAAGACCCTACTGCTAGCGTGTCTGTGCGATTTTTGGTGTTTGTGTGTGGATAACAGAATATTTGTGGATTATGCTTTTTGTGTTTATTTTCAATATAAAGATAAATCTATCGCCATAACATATTGCATTTTAGGAAAGTATTTGTTTGGTGTTCGTACAGTGTAAGTACAACAATAGTATTGATAATATAAACTTTATTTGTATAGCACCTTTCCAACAAGAAATGCAGCTCAAAATGTTTTACAATAAAGAAATTACATGCATCAAGTGCTTCACATACAAAAGCCACAGAATGAAAAACAGGAAAATGAGTGGAATGGAAATAAAGATGGAAAAAAAATAACAGTAACAAGGTTGCTGATTAATTTATTATGTAAGTTCTGGCAGACACCTGAGTGATGATGTCTTTGGGTACTGTTGTTTGACAGTTCAATTTGACTGAGCTTGACGGGCATTTTCAGTGCAAAAATGCACTGAAAATGTGGCTCCTTAACCAGGGTATGAACCATTATTAGTTACTATTTGTTAGGACTTTCAAGTAAATCACTCACAAATGCATCTGGGTAACACATGCAATGTGTTCAAGCCTGTATTTTTCCCAGAAAGAAGGACAACAGGTCAGTTTTTTAACAATAGATCCAGTCTACTACACTCTTTAGATAGATAAATTAGCAATTAAGATATACACCAGTCACACCTGTACAACTGCCTTACATTCCACACTATTGTTGCTTGGTCCAGGATGACTAGCAGTTTGGCCTCGCCTGACAGATGAATGGGAAGTGCATGCTGCAACCATGATTGGACCAGCCCTTGGATCCTACAAAAAACATCATCACCATCATTATCATGAGCAACTTCATGGCAACAAAATGACATCAAGTTTATTGGTATAAATAGGCCTGATGGTCTTGATGGTTCTGTCTCTGTACTGTATATTCAAATGTTTTTTCTAACCATGACCAGGAAATGACTGTATGTGGGTTTTCTTATCTTACCTTGAGAGTTTAGCTGTAGGCACTGGTACTGGTCAATGGATGCTGCTGTTTCCCAGTTGTGATAGCCAAACACTGAGCCATCTATCCATCTCCAGTCATCCTGGAGGAAAACACCATTACAGTCCCCTTCATTCACAGTTCTGTTTGTGTCTCTACATGTACGCTTTCAGTTTAAGGCACCTATGTGTAGAATTTCAACATTTCTGACTCAATAGACATGCAGTCTCCACATTGAGTGCTCCACTTTTGTAGAAACAAAACATAATGCCAACAGTCATTAAAAATAAGATCAAATTACACAGAAATTCTATACATTCTCCATGAAGTCCAGGGGTTATATTGTTGGACATTTTTTCAGTGCCCTTTCATATTGTGTGGATGTTAATGGAGCGTCTAAGATGTCTGCTCGGTCTTCTGTTAGTGAGCAAAGCGATGCCATCTACATCATTTTCTAATTCTGCTGAGTTTTTTCATTGTTGTCCAAGTCACAGTAGTCTTGTCCAAAGACAATGTTTAAAGCTTGTGGATCATTGGCGATGTTCCCTGTTGTTTCTTTGAGTGATGTCTCCTTATTGTCTTTGAGTTTTTTTCGCTAGGCAAGCAATAGTCAGTTCATGAAAATGAGTTTTTGGGCTTTGTAGCCTTCAGCTATTACCAAGACCAAAATCCATTATGTACTTTTTGGTCTGTTTTGTTTTTTCGATTTTTCGGTAAGATGCCACTTACGATCACAACTAATCAGAACAGTGTAACATCATGAACAGTATTAAGTCATGAAAGAATGCTGGGTCTTCTGTATTTGGGCCATAGATACTTCTGGTTGTTATATTGATGTCATTGATGTTCCTCTGATCATAGCATTGCATCATTCTGGGTGTGCTATGGACTGTTTGTTTATTCATCCATTATTAGGCATTACCACACACATCCAGACTATGAGCAGGGGCTTATTATTACTTTAACAGAGCAAACCTCAGCCATCTCATATAAACATGGCACATTAAGTGTCATTAAGTGTTAAAACTGCTAGGAATTGCAAGGACGTATATCACTCTGTCCCCCTGTGCAGCTTTGGGACTCGGTCTGCTTCATCTTCTACTGACTTAAAGGCAGGAACTTAAATTTGCAAAGCCTTTAGTCAAGAATGGCTGCTACCTGGATGAACTGACTGACACTGTGACATCTTATATCAGCTTTTGTGAGGACATCTGCACGTACTGTATAACCAAGAAGGCCAAAGAGGAGGCCTACAGCAGTGGGGACAGACTCCAGTTGAACCAGGCCAAACACAGGTTTGAAAAAGTGGATCAGAATACCAAAGAGAAGCTCCACTGAAAAGCTGAAAAATGGGTTTTCAGCCAACAACCCTGTGGCAGTGTGGAGAAGCCTGCAGGACATTACCACCTACAGGCAAACATCCAGCCACATTGCATAGAACCGTCAACTGGCCGACTATTTTTATTGTAAGGTTAGGATAAATAGTAATCACATTTGTTATTTTGATGATAAAAATAATATGGAATTTTTTATTTACATTTAAGTTGTAGTGATAGGTAAGTGTTGGATAATGGTTAAACAAACCTGGAAGTAGAAACCTCCAATCCAGGTAAAAGTGTGACCACCAGTCTTGGCCATACGCTGGAGGAAATTATACTGCCAGATGTTGTGGACCGAGGCAAGATTGGCATCATAGTGAGAACAGAATGTCTGTAGGATGAGAAAAGAGGACAGCATGATTTGTTTTGTCAAAACAAGGATACACTGTACTGTATTCAAGTAACGAATGAGCTCCTAACTTTTTCTTTTCTTTCATCATGAATGTTATTACCTCAGCATTTCTCCAGGTATCAGCAAAGTTGGCTAAGAAGTAGCAGTCACCACGGAAACTAAGCCAACCATCAAGGCAAAAATCAAAACGAGCTAGAGCAATGAGAAAAAAAACAACAGTAAAACTAAAAAGTGCAAAAAAAAAAATTTATTTTCATCACAAAATTTTTTAGGGAATTCTTTCAGTATCTCAGGACATGCATGAATTTGCTTGAGTCATTTTCTCATCTGTTTCTATGCAGCAACAGGAGAAACTTCCTGTGTTACTGTGAAGGTGTGGTTTCTTACCTTGGAGCAGAGCAGGTGCTCTGGCAGCAACAACAGTACTGTTAGAATCCACCTCTGTAAAACCCATCAACAGAGGCCTGAGGTTAACTGATTTATGTGTTATTCATGTGAGATATCAGTCATTTCTGATTATTTTAAGACATAGCTGGACAGAAAAATAGAAAGTAAAACATTTAAAAGGTCTAGTTTGTTATTTTCCTTTCAGTGCACTGTGCAGCTTGTAAGTATCCATAAATATGGTGGCATCAGGTGACACCTGCATGTTTTCAGCTGATGAGGAGTCGCACATTGGTTTGTTCCGACATAGTTCTTATTTAAGATAATTAATTTGGTTCAGAACAAAGGTGTTTCCTTCACGGGAAATTTCAGCAATGCTTTGTGAAGAAAATGAGAAGCACCTTATGTGATGACGCAAGATGCTTCATGTTACAACAACAATAGCTGTAGTGAAGGGAAGATGTTTGTGGAAAATAAAAGATGACACATAGTAGTCCGCAACCTGACTCATCAACAAGTTTTAAAAACTGTGCCAGTAGCCTGATTTTGGTGAGGGTTTGTCTTCCTGTTGCACTGCAGCAGGACTAAACAGCCACTGCTGAGTTGAGGAACAAAGACCATGTCGCACAGATTCTATTTCCTGCTCTGACCTGAACAACAACTGTGATCAGATCCATGTTGACTCTTTTTTTCCATGACAAAAGCAAGACTTTAATGAGATAAAACTGACTTCATTCAACAATGTGGTTTCAATATACCATCTACATTTCACAGTAAATTTAAACTTAAATGTGTTATTGAAGCAGTGCAAAGTATTTGAATGTATAAGTATTTTGTCTCACCTGTTGCAGCCCCAACAGACAGAGCAGCACAGAGGATAACAGAGAGGATCGGTAGAGTAGCCATGATGAGAGCTGATGAACGTCAGGAGATAAGTGCTCACAGGTCTGCAAATATCAGTGGAAGTGCTGCGTAGGGAGAAGAAAAGAAAGAGACAAAGTGTAAGAAAAAGACATGGACACGAAAAACAGCCCCTGAAAGCATCATGACTTACAGAGAGAAGCAGCAGTCAGTAAACGTGTTCTTCAGGCAGGTCAGCTGTGCAGTGGAGACAGAAGTTTCTCTGCTCATTATATACACGCTGAACCACGCTGTCATCTCCCTTATGTTAACAATAAAACTGTGGACTTTGCCACTGTGTGGAGTTGTGTTACAGGAAGACAAATTGTTTTCCCCTCACTTAAAACATCAGTCAAACATATATGGGTCAATAACTATGGGTGGTGGAATTTCCCAGCACACTTCTCATGAATAGTGTATACATCAATTGTGTCGCCAGGCTGAATCATACCTACTATCCAGCAGTCAATTGACAAAATAGTTTAAATGATAGTGTTTTCCCACGTCTTACTGGCTATATGTGTACTACACAAATATTTGTGACGGGAAAGAGGATTTGCTTTGTCTTTTCTCTGTTTGTTAACGTATGTATCAGCCTTTGCAGCGTTTTTGGTGGGCCATCCTAAATGACTGGGACAACAAATATTTTCTGAAGTTTTATTTTTAACTATTAAATTCAACATTTAAATCCAAATTAAAGACAAAAAAAGGAAAACATTTATTGGGTTACAATAATGTGTGAAGTCTGGACCAATCACAACAGGCCATTTTATGTTACTGCAAATACACATTCTGTTGAGACAAGGAGAACCATGAAAACAATGTAGGCAAAAGTAGTGACTTTGATGACGGTCAGATATTCTCTACAAGCTATTTCGTAGCTTCATGTTTTCTTTTTCTTTTTCTTTTTTTTTGTCAAATAAGCCTACATACAAGTAAGACAGTTAGCTGTAGCTGATGGGTGTAATGAGGCTGACTCAGTCAAGGAAACAGTTATGAGATAAGGAATAACTGAGACTTCCTTCTGGAAAATAGGATGCTGTTCCCCAACCCATTCACCATTTACTGTAACATATTAAGGAGGTTTTTATTCTCATTGTGTATGGGGAGAAAGAGAAGGCAAAAGAGCCTTAAACATATAAAAATGTAATGTTCCACTAAGCTAGTCTCTAACTGTGTCTCTGCTGTTTGGTGCTGAGCAGGCAGTGTGCAGTGAGTTCAAAGGGCTTTTTCACTGAAAACAGCTGCCTTTCACATACAGTCTATCCCTGATGTGTCATTTGTGAATGGGACCAGCCTTCGATATTCAGGAAAATCTGCCAGTTTCCTGCCTCATGACCTACTAGGCAGGGAACGTGCCAGTATGGCTATGTTGCATATGAAAGTGCAGGGCCAAGCACGGAGAGGGTTACATCAGTCTGACAGGGGAAGCTTTCATGTGGAGTGAATGAGGCGTTTACAAGACTCTGCTGTCTCGCCAAGCTTGTTGAAAATTAAATACATATAGTATAGTGATAGTGAAAATCAGTAGAGGTGCCTGAAAAGTTATTCCAGTAGTTTACTGGGATCTATGTGTTAATGAGGTTTGAGAGAGCAGTGAGTGAACCAAAAAGAGTAACGTTGTGGGCTAGACAGCTAAACAATGAGCTGAAAATTATTATAAAATTACATATTGTATCATTTAATAATATATAATAACGGTAATTCCCTGTAGGTTCATCACGTCAAGCAACCACTTTCACATTGTCATTTGATACATTATTTAAAAATATAGATATATCAGCTTCAAATATTGCTGCATTGTAGGTATGATTACATGTGTTGCAAAGTATTTGTACAAAAGCAGATATTTGAGGGTTAATCATCAGTTGTCATGAGGTTATGATCAAAGGGTCAATGCAGTGTTCTGATTTTAGTCATCTCATATACCAACCAATCTGATGTGTAGACTTGTGTAGACAGTATTTTTGTGTGTGTGCATGTACTTCATGCCACCCATGCAAGTGAGGGCCCCTCTTGGGCCACCCCAGTCAAAAAAGTCTGCACACATCCATGATTGTTTTCAGTTAAATTATCCAAATGTGGTCTGTGGATTATCCAGAGCAAGAGGAAGACCGCATTGTTGACTTCAACATATAATTTGCACTACATGGACAAAATCCAGCTCTGTTAACATGTTAGACGAAGAAAGATCAGCCGTGTGCTGCAGAGGGTTAAGAAGAAATACAACATAATTTAGCTGCACGGTGGCTCGGTGGTTAGCAGCGTCGCCTCACAGCTAGAAGATCCCCGGTTCGATCCTGCCTGGGGTCTTTCTGTGTGGAGTTTGCATGTTCTCCCTGTGCAGCATGGGTTCGGCTTCCTCCCACAGTCCAAATCAGCTTAGGTTAATTGATAACTCTAAATTGTCCATAGGTGTGAATGAGCGTGTGGTTGTTTGTCTGTATATGTAGCCCTGTGGTAGGCTGGCGACCTGCCCAGGGTGTCCCCTGCCTTCGCCCGAGAGACGGCTGGGATAGGCTCCAGCCCCCCCCCCCGTGACCCTGCAAAGGATTCAGCGGTGTATAGATAATGGATGGATGGACAACATAATTTACACAATTGAAACTGTGTCTGCTCCACTGGATGACATGAGAAGACAACGTGTTGGTCACATATACAGGTTGTTGCTACATAAGCCTGCGACAAAACAAATTTCACATTTATGCACGCTTTTGACTGAACTTAATACGCAGTTACAGTAAAAACTCTCTCCCTAAATCAAACAAACAGGCAGTGTGCAGTAGACTGAATAAAGACAGATGTTGCACATGGAAAAACAAAGCAAACCACGGTGCTGGTGGCTGCTACAGGTCTACTTTCTTTTTTGGTATGTTAACACACAGGTTCAAAGACTGAACTTAGTGCCAGTCAAACTAATCAGATTAGATGAGGGACAGATTTATTGGACTATTGCCAAACAGTTTGTTGATGAAACAGCTCAAATGGTTCAAAAAGTGGACTCTATTATCACAAATGATCACAACTAAGAAAAACTTTGGGTAGCGAGATGTTCTCTGCTGAGCTGAGGCTGCATGTCATGTAAAACCAGTATCCTCTCTCGGTGTGTAGTGGCAGAAGCAGATGGTGTGGTGCTGATGATGGTATGCTGTTGGTGCTGAGTGCATGTCTCTGGTCGTATAACTCTATATCTTTCCTGTTGCTGTGGATTGATTTTGTTAAGCAGCACCACCTTGAGGCTGTTTACGTTCATTAATGATGCATATTATAGGAGCAGCAACACTTAATGAAAGCAAAGTGGCTGAAGCTCCTTACAGTGCTAGCCATCAGAGAATTATTAATTATTTAACCCACAAGATGGTCTCCACCCATCTCCACCCTTTTATATTTTATCACATTAGTTTATCTTTGTCATTCTTTTTTTTTGTAATTACAGTTGATCTTGTGCTCGTTTTAGGCCTTACCAGATTTTTACACTGGTGTGTATTAATTGGAGTGATCAAACCTGGAGTGGTGACATCATCACTCTCATTGCAGGCGTCAGCAGTCTCGTTAAAGAAGATGTCCACCGTCACACACCGTCACCGGCAAGGTTCCTCCCGTCCCTTCAAGTGAATTTAATCAAAATCAGGAGTGAGGAGACAAACAAACCATGGGCATGGACAGTGACATAGAGCTGGCAGTCAGAGCTGACAGCCATGAGCAGCTAGCATCGGCTCTGTGTACCTGCTGGAAAGACAGGGAGTGTGGGGGAGCATTGGCTGTCTCTGTGAGCACATTTATGGCCCTCTGAGCGAGTCACTGTGTGGGTCCCTTCACTGTTGCTGGGGTAGTGGCTCCACGAAAGCCAAAAGCCCCTTTTTTGACGACATTCCTTGTAGCGTATACAGCTATGCCCTGTGCACACATGCTCTCACACACACACTCTGGTAAAGTCTCTCAACAGAGTGCACAGGAAGTGTAACATCTGCTATGAGAGAGTAATTTCTGTCAGAGTAACATCCCTCCAACATTTTGGGGTCTGCGGTTTCAGGGTCAGATGTGTTTATCGTCAAGGCTTCCTCATCCAATGGAGCCCATAGCATAGTGTCTGTGGTACTCTGACATTAAAAGGTCTGAACTCATCCATCCATTATTGAGAATCACTTGTTCTAAGAGGGGCGAGGGAGGCTGGAGATTTTGTAAATTAAATTCTGATTTATTTAAAGATGTGCTTCTTGTTATCACTTCACAGTCTTGATCGTGCTCGCGTTCAGAGAAGAAATGGATGGAGATGATTGATGAATAAATGAGTACGATTTGTTGTTTTCTCACACTGAGACCTAATCACTCATCTCACTTTTTTTTACAGCCGTTGTTTCCCCACCCTCTCTCCGCCCCCTGTCTTTTACATGTCTATCACTCTCCTCACATCTTCATCTATAGCTTCACCTCCTTCACTCTCACTCACTTTATTCTGTCTGTCTTCATTCTCTTCATCTCATAGTTTGACTGCATCATTCGCTCAGCGAGTAAGTAAACAGTTTCATTTTTCACTTAAATTTGTTTAGTTCCACGTGTTCACACAAACTGAAACACATCTTTGCTGATGATGCTGATATTTCCTGCTCATTTTTACTCTTTTCTTATACCTGCTGTTTCTTGAAACCAGAGTTTATCCACTGTTGTATTTGCTTTCCATTATCCCTATTGATTAAGTATGCTATCTGGTCAACCCTGCAATCCTCCCCTCATTCAAGTTCTCTCTTTGTTCAAAAATATCTTATGTACTTCCTCTCACAGCTTATGATTGACTGAACCACGTGTCATTTTGAATGAAAATCTCTGGATGCTTTTTTGCTGTATAAGTGTATAGGCCATGAATGAGGTATGAAAAAAGAGTATGGATGGAATGGGGTTCAAAAGCAGTTTGATGATCTTTTCCAGTTTTGTAAAATGTTACTAGTAGAAAATAAATGAAAACAAAAATCTAATTCAGGCCATAAAATGTCTTAAAATCTTAGTCAAATGAAATACATAAAATTAAATATGACACAATCAGCAGCTTGAGTCATTATAAAATCACTTGCTCAGCCAAGAATTGTACAGAAATTGCTTCGGTCCCCTATCAGGATTACTACATGTGACTGTAACCACCTGGTGTGTGTGTGTGTGTGTGTGTGTGTGTGTGTGTGTGTGTGTGTGTGTGTGTGTGTGTGTGTGTGTGTGTGCGTGTGTGTGTATGTGTGTTGTATATGATTTTTCACTTTTTTACTGCGTTAGATTTGATTCTGTAACTGTGTTCTGTTGCCTTCGACAGAGAGGTGAGAGAAGTGTTACATTATAGTTATCAGACTGTATTTGTGTGCAGTTCCACTGGAAAACTGCTTTCAAACAAAGCCTTGAATACAAAATATCGTGTACAAATTGTTAATATCTTCTATTGCTATGACCGTGGCGGCAGTATGAGTAGCAGTACTAATAAAAGTAATAACTTTATCAGTTTGAGTTAATGAGTTCTGAGACGGGGGAGTAGTTTTATTCATTTTCATACCAGTTTTTGCTGAAGCCAGACTCATTTGGTTTGACTGTTTCTTTAAGCAGATCAAAGCAACAACATTATAACTAATGCAGCTATGCATTTAGCTTTTATTTATATTTGTAAACTCTCAATGCTTACCCTTACATTTATTACTTCCATATTTGGTATTTTTACAAACTTTGGGTTTTTCTGTAGAATTTCAAAAAAACAAAATCACTTGTGGGTCAGTGAGATTTAAAAAGTATAGCTATATACATATAGGTATACATTTCTAGGTATAGGTAAGGTAAGATACACTCTGTCTACCGAGATGCCTGGATAGGAATTAAACTACAATGACTCTGATATTAGATAGATAGACAGTTAAATATGGGCACAGTAGTGCAGTTGTGCAAAATGACAGTGTGCAACAGTCAGTTTGTCCACAGATATAGTGTCATACATACAGATGTGTGTGTGATAAAGTCCAGCATATAGATGTGTGTGTGATAAAGTGCGTGTGTCCATGGTGTGTAGGGTGAGTGTGCAGTGAGTCCGGAGTTGTTGTGCTGATTATTGCTTTTATCGCCCTCCCCGAGAGGTGTTGAAGAGTGGGGGAGGAATGATTAGGTTTGGAATCATATTTAAAACATGTCAGAGATTTTATAACAGTAATGGGTGAATCACAGTGGCACAGTGATGACAGTATGAGAACCTCCTGCTTACTGGCAGTTGCTTGGAAATGCAGACAAGCTGCAGGTAGCTGCAAAACTTGATTTCCTGTGTGAGGGATGAGGCATACAGAATCAACCACATCCTTACGCCCTCTGTGAAAGTGTGTGTGTGTGTGTGTGTTTTTAACTGTTTCCTGTGTGTCTTACTTTGCATCCTCCATCTGTTCCCTTTTGTGCTTAAGTGTTCTTTGTCATTTAGACGGGGCTGGCCTGCATGTATACATGTTATGCTATTACAACTGAAATTTGAGTGTCACAAGCTCCGTCCTGTAGAGGACAGTGGGAGTTTCTGGCATTTACATGTCGTTTTGGTACACATGCTGTTACTGTACTGTTCTCTGTGGCATCGCAGTCAATCTGAGAGAGTGACTCATTTAAAAAGTGAACTTTATTTTTCCACCTGCGCTTTATGCCCACCACCCGACCTTAACATCTTCCAAATTACCAGTGATGGTATGAGACTGTACCATTAGTCTAGCTATTAGACTGAAAAAATTGAAAAAACACAGAGAGACACAAGGAAAGAGAGAAGAGGCAAAGGCATCCTGACTGTTGCAGTTGACCTGGCACCAGTAATGCTTGTCTTTTAGGTCGGACCTAAACCATTGCAGAGCAGTGCTACTGATCCCCACCCAGGTTTCAAAATGGTGAGGATAAAAAAAAGAGGACATCATGTTCAGTAGTATTGGTTTAGACACATAAACCACTTGGTTAAGGTTAGGAAAAGATCATGTTTTGTCTTCAAATACCTGGCTTTGTCAGGGTTAGGGGTAAGGGTTAGGCTTACAGTCACAGCTGGAAAATGTTACTAAAGTGCAAATGGTGAGATATTCATGATATGATACAGAGTAATGTTTCATCTGCTGAGTGCTTTCTTGTCATTAACAAGGCACCTCTGAGTAGACTGTTGTGGTTATATTGTCAGTCATGGTTCATTGTCAGAGTGCGACTGTAGTTGAACCCATGGTTAGCTTAGTCTCAGTGTGCCGGCCGGTATTATTGTGGGAAGCTAATTTATGGTTGCTCTGGTTACAGTATAGTGATATACACGAGACTAATGGCTATTAAACTGTGAATGATGCTTGATTTGTCCCCATTTATGATTTTGGACACTTACCAGCTTATCAGAAGTTGGTATATTTTGTGGCCACGTTACAACTGACGCTGTCATAAGTACATGAACGTGCCAAAACCAAATGTGGCTGTGCAAAATCACTTAGGTGTCTGCAACAGACATTGACAGTGACAACAATGATGGCCAAAACTGCAGAAACACAGAAAAAAAAAGATAGAACAAACACAATGAAACAAAAAGAATGAACCTGCTGCAGAGATTTCTGCAGTCAGAAATTCAGGAGTGAGCAAAGGTAGTTTTTCAAGTCACTGGGGATTGTTCAACTCAGTTTATCCATTTATATTTTAAAAATGTGTGCTTCAGCTTAATAGCAGTAGTAAATAGATGGGACTGAAAAAAAAGGCAGGGGACAGAAGACCTGACAGGGGGTAGAGGTAAACTGCTGTAATCTGGGCCAGCATGGAAAAATCACTTTTGACTAGTAATGTGGATTGAAAAGGCTCAGAAAAACGGATTTAGAGCAGAAGAGGTGAAGAGGTTGGCAATATAAATTGGTGCAAGTCGATGAAGGGTGAGACAGAAGAATGTGACATCAGTTCTGCATTTCAAAATGGAAAGTAAGAGCTTGGTTTCGTGTGTGTGAGGGCACCTTTGAAAACAGGGCGAGCTTTAAAGGGGACGTACAGCTCCAGTCCACTGGTGCGATGATGACAAAGGATGGTTTACGGTTTTCTAAAAGCAGACTCCTGTGGAACACACATGGTTAAAAAAACAGGAGATGGCCAGGTTTAAACCAGACGACTGACTCAGAGACAAGCAGGTCAAGTGCATGTTTGCCTGTGGTCAAGGAGAGGCAGACCAAGGGCCAGGCAGGTAAAACAAAAAGCTGGAGAGGGGATGAATGGAAATGAAACAGTACATATTCTGCAGTGTTGATGGCGGAAAGAGGAAACGGGTGGGCAGGGAAGGTCTGGTGCGAAAGCGGTGGAGGCTTAAAAACTAAATCATCACAGACTTCTCACATGTTCCTTGAATTAAGTGGCACATTTTACTCTGTTCAAATAAAGCTTTCTGTTTAAGGTAATTTGAGGACAGAGTTTAAATTGAAGGTCAAAAGTCTGAGCAAATGAGTTTATTTGAATCTGGGTTCAACTTAACAACAAACAAAACCAAGAGTTAATTTAAGCTTCCAGACTAAACCTGTTCAGTTCATAGCAGGTTTAAAGTTTGGGTGCAACAGAATGGTAACATACATTTCACTAGATCCAGGTTTAGAATAACAGTCCTCTATGCATCCTCATCTGACATGAGTTCAGTAATCACATGTAAAACAAAATGCGAGTCATGAAAACAAAAATGTAGCACTAAGTATGTAAAGAGTGTGTATTCTAAATGTTCACCTACAGATTTTAGTTCATATAAAACCTAAAAAACACAACATATCAGCAAGACCATGTGTTGGGTATGTTTCTGTATAATCTACAGGTTCATTGCAAAATGTTTATCTATCTTGAACCTGTCAGTGACAACATCATCATTTAGTCTGTATCTGATCAGTATTGTCTCTGCTGCTGTTCGCTGCTCATCCTCCTTGTGTAGGATGCCCCCTTTTTAGAACTGCACGTCATATTATTATGTAATAATAATAGTCATATGTGTCTTTATAACATGCTGCCATTGTTCTAACTGGTATTTCTGTTTTTTTTTTTGTTTTTTTTTGTTTGTTTGTTTTTAGTATTATTCTGACCCACAGTCACCATGAGGACCATGGCCATCCTGTTTCTGACTTTATTCATGTTAACTCTCCTGATTCCTGCATCGTCTGCTGATCATCAAACAAACCACAGCCACACCACAACGCTTGCTCCAGAAGTTAGCTCCGGTTCTTCAACAAACAGGACTCAGTCTCCCATGACAACAGAGGAAAAGGTCACCACACAGAGTGACATTACCCCTGCATCACCATCAACATTAGATTTCAGAACAAGCAAACAACCTGACCAATTTTCCTCCTCAGCACCGACCAAAGGCACAACCCCTCACTCATCCAAATCCACTGATTCCAAGTTAATGTGTTTTTTGATTCTGTTGGCCATTGTGGTGTTGATGCTGTTCGTGGGATGCCTCCATGCCATGTGTGTGCGAGACAGCCCTGTCTCCAGATTCCTACTGGGTGTGAGGAAGAGGTTGAGGGACGCGATCGGTAGCCTGGAGGACAGGATGGGGCTTCACCTCTGGCCAGTGGGGATGACAGGAGGGGAGGACGATGAGGAGGAGGCAGAGGGAAGACTGGAAGAAGAAGGACGACAAAGAAGAGACAACGGGGGAGAACAAGGTAGTCATGGAGTGAAGAACGGAGAAAAAGGGGAACAAAAGGAGGAAGACAGCGATGATTCACAAGACAACTCTAGTATGGAGGGGGACAACATAAGAGAGGTGGCGCTGAGCAGACGTGAGGAAGAGGAGAAGAAGCAAAGTGGGAACGAGGACGAGGAGGAAACAAGTAGTGAGAGTGAGGGAGACCAAAGTGCTGTGGAAGGACAGAGCAGTGGAGACAAACAGGGAGGCTCAGAGGAGATAGCACTCGTTAACCCACTGCAGGAGAATGACGAAAGGGCAGATTTGTGTGATGTGACTGTCCTGTAGTGAAAAAAAAAAAAAAAAGATTGAAAACGATGCCAGGATTACACTGTCCTGCACGAGAATATGCTGATCAGGGATCAGATTTAGTAGAAGAATGATCATGTGATGGTTTTAATAAGTGATGTCAGAGGTTAAAGGTTTTGAATAGTGCATGGCCTTCCTCATGTATTTGAACAGGAGGTACAACCGTGATTGATCATTTTTGCATGTTTTATTTTGTAAATCAGAAAATGTTGTGAACCAAATCTAATGTGTGGGGAACACAGTCAGTGTGTGTTTGATGATCAGCAAATAAACTGTTGAAATAACCTCCAGTGTCTTCATTAAGATTGAATAAAAAGTTTTCAATGTAGAGTTGAGATATTTTGATTTGTTAGTTTAGTAAACTATAGTAATTTGATTTTTGTTAGTTTAAGTTTTCACAGTGGAATTATAGCTCTACTATGTTATTTAATGTTATTTATTTTATTATAATGTTAATAATAACAGAATAATATGTTATTTTAATAATGTATTATTACATTTTGACATAGTAGACTAGTAGAAATGATAATGAAGTCTGATAACTATTGATTTTTAAAACACATAACAAAAATCTACATATACATGGGGAATCTGATTTTTGCAGCCCCTCAAAGGTTGACCATCCAGGCCTCCTCTTATTTCCATTTATTCATCCTGTAACTGTGCTAACAAGGCCACACAATGCCTTAGCTAACAAGTCCACAAGCAAATTCCGTCCTGGAATTTATTTTCTAAGCTTAGAGAAACCCAAACAACAAAACAATAAAGAAACTTCAGTCACAAGTGTGCTTCAACATCTCTACCCACACAGTTTTAGAGGTGTGCTTAAATACAGACCAAATGATGCATAAACCCACTGATGGCTTTAAGTTAAAAAATATTATTATTATTGTTGCTACATTAAGGAGATGCACCTCAGGAAAAACCAAAGGTCAGGTCATCACAGGCAGCAGTCTCAAAATGTTTTCCACAAAATACAGTTTTAATAGTCTTCCTCCAGACAAAGAACTTTCGACTGATTTCCTAGCTTTACAAATTTACCCAATATTCGGCCAATTAGCAAGGAGCCGCGAGGTGTGCATCCAATGACCACAACTTAACTGGCCTATTAATAACTTAATCTCAAAATCTGGCCAATTGTTGACCAATAGCTTGTTCTAACGCACAGTGATCACACTGTTTCACATTACACACAAACACACACACAGGATAGGCCTCTGGTCCTGTGTTGTTCCTTCCATCTGGCCTTTGGGGCCTCTTTTCCAAGTCACTGAGACACAGAAAATAAATGAAGAGAATATATGGACTGAAGTAAAAGTCACATTAGTCTGGGACGACCCATCTGACATCACAGGTTTCTGAGGAGCCATTGTGAAGCTCAGTGACAGTGGCTGATAAATAAGAGATATGACACTTTAACTAACCTCAGATCAGCTGTAAAATGAAGTACAAACATAAAAATGGTCATAATGTGGTTAATTACCATCTAATACAGCCAAGGTTAAGAAATCAATATTTATGTTGTTGTGCCAGCACCCTAAAATCATGCATGTGCTCTGAAAATCATCTCCTATACTCAGCATAATGTCTCACTACAACACAACACTCAATTATGAAAGTAAATGAGATCCTTAGAAATCAGAAATGTTGATTCTTGTTCACAAAAATATTTATTTTTCCATTTGCTATCAACAGGAACCAAAGGACAAACAGGCAGCTTATCAATGTGCTAAGGTGAGAAAGTTTGTCATTGCAAACATAATATCTATTGCAGCAAATGGTCCTCACAGTCAGCAGCGTAGTAGCTGCTGATCCATGCACCATGGTAGTCAGTGATGAACACCTCTGTGCTCAGACACTAGCAGTGGATGAGTTTGAACGAGCAGATGAATGGATGTCCAAAGTGACAGCGCTCACTGGTCCAGCCTCGAGAGTCTGCACCGGAACAAACATCAACAACGTACAGAGCTAGTGACCGATTCTCATGGAGGGCCATGTGATCAGTTTCATACAGGTGTAAGAGAAGACGAAGAAGGGTATCTTCCTGCCTGTGTGAGTGTTTTAAAGAAGAAAAACAGCTGAGTCCTCATGGAAGGAAGCCTCCTATCATTCATCCTGTGCCCCACATATATCGTCTGCTGTATGCGGCTGAGGTGCAGCCCTTTCAGAGCAGCTATCAAAGGCTAAATGTCAGCATCTCTACCTCACATTTTCCACAGAATTCAAAGTTAACCTGGAGCTTCATTCACATCCATCACCTCAGTGTGTGGTCTCACCTTGGCTGTTCAAGTGGAGACAGTCATAGCTGCTACTGCTGCTGTGGGAGTACCAGTTGTTGTAGTCAAACGGTGTGCCATCATCCCACCTCCAGTAGCCCTGCAGGGGAGATAGTCGATTTACAGTAAGAGCTTGTTACAACACTGTGGGAATTTGTCTTTTTGTATGTGAATCTAATCTCTGACCTGGAATCTGTATCCACCTATCCAGGCTGTTAAGAAACCAGCCCTCCAGGCCAGCTGTTTCAGGAAATTGTCTTCCCATAAGTTGTGGGCCGACGCCAGGCTCGAACCCAAACTCTCACAGAGAAACTGGACAGAGAGAGAGAGCGAGAGAGGACACACAAGCAAAGATATGAACAGAAGCAGATATCTCCAAACCTGAGCGAATAAAACCAAACTATCTGCACTGATAGACAACAGAGTCCTATCAGAGGACAGTGTAAAATAGACTGTTGTAATGTGGGTGAATAGACCCTTTAAAATTCATCCCATTACAACAAGAAACCTGCTGTACAAATGTAGCTAAAGTGGAAGGAATCTCTCATCTGCCTGTCTTTTGATTTTATCTACAACCATCATCCAAACAGCTTCACTTGGCAGCTGACGACCCAAGGAAGTACAGTGTAAAGAGGGGGATAAACCCTCAAACATTTCTTCTCATCTCTTGACATATACAGTGTATGTGTGTTTTACCTCTGCATTACTCCAGGAATATGTGAGGTTGACCAGCAGATAACAGTTGTCCTGGTATGGATGCCATCCTTGAGGACAATTTGAAGCTGATCTCTCTGGAAAAAAAAAAAAAAAAAAAAAACATTGAATATTGAACCTTTATTTAGAAACTGGATGAACTTTCAGGTAAATCTCTAAAGATAATTGTTTGAAAAATACATAAACCTCATTTCTAGGATGACATTATCTTTGAAACCCCCAAACCAGGATCCTGAAGTGTTAAATCTTATTACTGTTGAGTTGTTCCCTGAATGAGCTTACGTGGAGCTGTGGCCTTCAGTATATCCACCGGTACAACATCTGCTCTGTCATCTGCAGCAACAGAGACAAAATATGAGGCTGTAAAAATGTTTGGTGTTCAGGAGACGCTTATGAGAGAAGAAATGATCAATGAGGATGAACCTTCATTATTGTCCCCAGCTCTTCTATTTCTTGTTGACAGACTCTGACCTGGAAATAAAAGTTCAGCTGTCTCTTCTTGCACATCATCTTCTTCTGAAACAAAGTGGGAGTGAAAATATGAGTGTGTGGCCTTCCATCCCAAAATGTCCCAACAGTTCACTGACCTTAAAAAGCTTAAAGAGAAGACAGAGCAGAAATCAGGCAAGCAGACACTGACCTGAGGGCACAAGTTCAGCTTCCTCCTCTTTCACATCTGCTTCTGCCACAACTGAGAGGAAGAACATGAAACAATTGTTGCTGTTCAAAAAACAATCCACAACCTCACTTTTAAACGAATCAGGATCATCGTTATCGTATCGTTATGTTCAGTTACTTTTTAGAAACGTTCATCTTTTTTCAGAAATGACAAGATCATAATGGACATGATAATTGTTCTCTGTTCTGGAGTCTCTGGAGTAACGTCATATTAGCCAGTAGTTGTTCAAATGAATGCTTGAGCTTTCCATACAGATGTAACATGTTGACCCTCCACATGAAGGCAGCCTGGTTGCAGCTGCTGTTGTGAATAATGAAATTGCCCCACTCTTAAATAATTACCAAACCTCATTGAGATGATCATTGCCAGACTTGATCAACGCTTTTCTGTCTAAAACAACATTTGTATGGAGCATTTACACTGTGTCGAGGTTTGTCTGTGCTCAGTGACAAACACGTTCCATGAAGATGCCATTTCAGCTTTGAAAACAAACCTAAACCTGGCTCTGTGTTTGACTCGTACTACTGTTCTCTCATCTTTGACCAAGATGCTTCAATGCAAATACCAGTTCAAACCAGAAGTGTATACTGTGTCTACTGGTGGTTCTTCTCATGCATTTCCAACAACAGGAAGTGTGAAGGTTTAAAGAGGTGGGTATTCACCAGGCAGAGAAGGTCTCATTAAAGATGCTGGTGGGCTGCATCATGGGAAATGTGGAATCCAGTGTTGGAACATGATCTATACTTTAGATACAGTCCCTTGTCTTTATGAAAGTGCCACGAAATCAATGTGTCATGACCTGTGCCATGCACGCCGTTTTTGTTTAGTTTTCCTCTTCTTGATCCTTGCTGTTGCCCCATTCTGTTATTAAGTGTTTGTCCATGTGCTGTCTTTGTTCACATCCAGGTCACGTTTCACGTCAGTGTATTCCTAGTGTTGTCTCAGCCATGCCTTGTTTCTTGTAAGTGTTTCTCCTAATGTCATGCCATGTTTTATGTGCTTGAGTTTCTCAGTTGTAATTTCAGAAACTGTGTTTTAGTAGATTGAGTTACTAGTTACTTACACTGTTATTTTATGTGTTTCTTGCAGCTGGACTACTAAAAGAATTGTTGGCAAAACAAGAAATGATCCTTGACCAGCAAAACAGGATTCTTGGAATTCTGCAGACATTTCACCATCCAAATAATGAAATCAACGAGAGCACCATTCCTAAAGGCAAAGTCCCTGTTGAAACGATTGAGGCTCTCAAGTGCCTGGAGGCAGAGTTGCACACAGACCCTGGCCTCAAGTCTAACCTGGTAAATATGATTATCATGATTTTGTGCAAATATGAATTAAAATGTACAGTATGTTTTGAGTTCAGAATATTTACTGAGACTGATTTAATGACACAGTTTAAACATTATATTAGACAGTGTGTGCAGCAGTCACTACATGGAACATTCATTCACTCTCAAAAAAATGTGGTTTCAGTAACAGTTTAATGACCGATGCAGCACTGCAGAGCACTGGCAACAACCATCTGACTGTTTAAATGTTCTTGTTGCATACAAAATTTGTAAACTGATAGTTGGTTTTTTTGGGGTTTTTTTTTTTCTGCTGTGTACTGCATTTTCCTTTAAGAGAAAAGTAAATCCCTCTATATGTCATCATCCATCTTGTCTGTCTTTCTCCATCAGTGACAGTGTGATTTTCTCATTTTATCAAAACATACTTATTAATTTATACATATATGTTTAGATTTCCTACCTGGGATTGATCGGGGGTCTCAATTTGAAGGACATCGTTTGGAGAGTCATGAAGTCAACAATTTCAACCCAAGTTGCAAGACAGATGAACTGGAGGGGTGTCAATGACAAAATCTCTCTCCAGCGGCTGGCTTTGAAGACCATCATCATTGGTAAGAAATATGAATTTAAAAGCTTTATATTTCTGTCTGTATACTGTATTTCTTCTTGTTCTCATCCTGTATGTGACTTCATTATCTCCTCCTTTTTTATGGCTTTCTTTTCCATCTATTCTCCTTTTCCTGTCTTCTCCCCCTCTATGCATCTGACAAGTGATTGACTGATTCAACTGAAAGTCATGCATACAATTTATGAAATATAAAAAAAGGTTTTGAAAATTTGCAGTGCATTACATAATATCAATAGCTACACTAACTCTTTCTAATGTTTTGTGTTCTGAAGATGCTGTTAGACGAAACCCAGTGACTGCCTTAGTCTCAGATAAAGATGTTGAAGTCATGATGGTTAAATGGCTTCATTTGGCTGGTGACAGGGATGGTGGAAGAAAACAACGACAAAAAAATGCTGATGAAAAGAAAAGAGCTGAAGCTGACAGTTGAGCCAAATTTAAACTCTTCATTTCTTACAGTTACATGACATACTGTTCACATGTTTTCGTACTGTTCACATGTTTTTACACAGAAGTATTTTGCAAACACACACACACACACACACCGAACAGCATTTGAATGGTTGCATATTTTTGTACTGTGATATTCTTACACTGAGCATGAACTGCATGCTTCTTTTGTACTGTTCTTATGTTTTTGTACTGTTCACATATTTTTACAACGAAGTATTCTGCACACACACACTGAACAGCATTTGATTGGTTGCATATTTGCATACTGTTGTATTTTTACACTAAGTAGTATGAACTGTTTCAGAATTGCATTTGATTGACAGCTTATTTTTGTACTGTTATATTTTTACACACTGAACTGCATTTGATTTTGAAATATAACTTCGAAGGAAAACTTGTGTGTTTCTTTTTCATGTATGGATGGTTAAAGTGATCCATATACAGGGCAACTTAACCACTGCTCATATTGCACTAAAATTATTATTATTATTTGGCGCCAGATTTCACCTCTGTCAACCATACATGGGCCACAGTGATTCAACAGAACTGAGCCACACATGTATTCCGTACCTAGCCCAGCTATAAGCCACATAATTATTTATATTTAGTTTACTCCTGGTAGAAATCTGGTATTGTTATGGTTCAGTTAAGGCTACTGTACCCTAGGGCCAGATGTGGCCCATCATTCACTCCAAAAGTAGGCCAGGTAAAAGGTTTGGTGTAAATTAGTTTAGCTTCTGGGTAAAATCTGGATTTTGGTCTGTCAGCCACATGTGGGCCACATAAGAGCCATTAGGCTTTACCAGAACTCAGCCATACAGGCATGCCCTATGAGGCCCAGCTATAAGCCATATGAACTCCTTTGCAGTTGGTACAGCTGTTGTAGAGGTCTGGCTATGTTATGGTTCAACACAGCTTTCATATACTTGGGCCAGATGTGGGCCGTCATTCACTTCCGTAAATGGACCACATCTTTGCTGTTCATCTGGGCCATATCCAATCCAAAGGAAATTTGCTATTAGTGGGTAAGACCTCGGCATGATCTCATGGAGGTAGCTACCTCATTTTGATCATGTTTTACATTGTAAAGTAAATATTAAGTGGCTCCCTTTCATTGTAAAATTGGTTATATTGTGTTCATATAATGTTTTGTTTTTTGTTAACGAATGAAATAAAATTTAAAAATGAAAAAAAAAAGTGTCCTCATCTATATCATGTTATGTTAAATAATTAAGCCTATATTTAAACTAACACAGACTTTTACTCAGCTAACAAAAGAAGGCAGATGCACGAAGAACGGGTGGTGGCCCAACACCGATAACTGTCTGGAAAAGCAAGAACATCGTGGTCTGATAACTATCTCCTGACGAATATTTAATTCTCTGCGCAGTATCGCTGCACCTTCATCCACGGGATCATGATCAAAAGACGTTAACATGCCATGTTAACGAAAAAAGTCACCACCTACTGTGCCTAATGGACTTCCCACTGACTGATATTTTTAATGATTTTTTTTTTAATAACAGACAGCAGAACTATGCCAAAACTCGTCTGCCGACTGAATGAATGAATGAGGAAATGAAATACGGTGTGTGGTTGAAAGAGGGCGGAGACACAGAGAAACTCGAGGTTCCTTGAGTAAAACCTGGTCCCGACCAGGTTAGGTTCATAGAGTCAGTTACTGCGGTAACTGACCCAGAGTTTAACTTACCTCTGTCTGTGAAACAGGCTTGAGTTACCCCTCTTTCTCTGGTTTGACTTACCTTCCTATGTGAAACAGAAAACTCAGAGTTTCCCTCATTTCAGGGTTAACATACGAGTTTTCAGTAAACCTGCTCTGGAAACGGACCTCTGTAGATGCTGTGTATGGAGTAATCAGTGCTGTGTCTGTTGGGGGAAGCATGCTGGGGCCAAACATCACCTCAGATGTGTCTGATAATGCATCTGCATCAGCCTCTTTCAGATCTGGTGACAGCATGACAGTGGTTTGAGTAACTTGCTCATCTTCTTCATATGTGTCTTAAGAAAAAATCTGGTAGATGGACAGAATAACAGGAATATCCCACATTATTACATTTCCATTTCGCAGAAAGTATTTGCTTGCTGCTCTTAGGCGGCAACTATAGTGCAAACCTCAGTCTAAGCAGGTGGTGGATATGATGTTGGGCTTTAAT
Organism: Chelmon rostratus; assembly: GCF_017976325.1. NCBI lineage: Eukaryota > Metazoa > Chordata > Actinopteri > Chaetodontiformes > Chaetodontidae > Chelmon > Chelmon rostratus. The sequence goes on along the minus strand of NC_055660.1, from coordinate 28,626,483 downwards.
TTATCTTTAAAATCTTCTCACTTGGAAACACTTTGTATCTGTGCTGCTTTAAATACAATGCAAATTTAATTAAAGCGCAATTTCTGCATTTAATCATGATTGCAACTACTTTATTTCCTGATATGTTTTTGCACGTGTCTAAATATACATCAAAAAGCATCGTACCGTTTCTTTTCATTTTTCAGACTTCATATTGTATGTATTAGACAATAGGGTTACTTGTCTTTACTGTCATTTCTAACAAAACACATCAACTAACCTGCATGACATCAATAAAATTTGACTTGTTATAAACATGTATTAATCAATACTAATCAATTAATCAATATTAATAATAATAAACGTTATCCTATAGAATTAGCTAAAATCTTTATCAACTATACTCAAATTGAATTGGTTCCTAGGAGTTATTATAGATAGCGGTCTTAAATGGTCTGATCATATCGACCTTGTCTGCATTTTTGCAGACCTCAAGAGATCTGCAAAAATGCTTGGTATATTGAGGCAGGTTTGTCCATTAATACACTCCTCACCTTATACTATAGCTTTTTGTTCCCATTTAATAATTATTGTAACATTGTCTGGGCAGCAACCTATCCTACATACCTGAATAAATTAAGTGTCATACATGTCAGGAAGGTGGGATTTAAGGGGACTCTTAAGGAATCTATGGGAGCTATGGGTAGAACCCAGATGCAGACTCGTGGGGGCGCTTTGTTCAAAATAATTAAATTTATTAATCACAATGAAGAAATTACAACTACGGGAACTATGATTAACACACACACACTCTACGGACAAGGGCTAAACATACAACAAAGGCAACACAGGGAAACAATGAAAATCGGCTATATCTAGCGAAACAAAACAACAAAACTAGATCACAGAAATAACAACTAAACAAACACTAACGGGGAACAATTCACAGACAATCTAAGGGAAAAACACAGACATGAACTGAGGCACAGACATGGACAAAGAGGACGCAACGAAACACTCTATGAAACTATGGCTTTGGCTATGGGAAGGGAAATGCAGACATCTAGGTGACACAAACAACACAAAAGATGGAGGAACACTTACATAAAACAGGGCATGGACATGAACAAAGACAGGAACAAGACAAGAAACTTACAGGAACTGTGGCAAACAAAAAACAAAGACAAACCAAGGAGACATACACATGAAACACAACACCGACTTGAACTAGGATAACACAAGAAACACTTACGTGAAACACGACTCGGACATGACAAAGAAATCACAACGACAAATACTCACTATGGGGGCTATGGCTATGACTAAGACTAAGGCTGTGGCTGTGGCTGAGGGCAAGGTGACAAGACGAAAAGCTAGCGCAGACAGCGACCCAGCAAAGACAGGGGCGAAGACACAGACTTAAATACATAAGGAGAGATCACTAATGACACACAACATGGCCTGGATGAGAAAAAAGACAGCACATGGACAAACACTTACTAAATGAATGGGGCAACGGCAAAAATCAACAAGAGAAAACTAAACAAAAAACCGGCGTGCATGGCACGGGTCATGAAAATACAGAAGAAATATCTCAGATATATATCCCATTCAAATGGATATGCACCCTCGGCACCCCTTGCCCCTTAAATGTAAAGTACTCCCTATTGACAAGGTAAATGTTTATCAAACATGTGTACTCATGCATAAGTTTATATATAGAAAACAAGATCTTCCAGATACCTTTCAGAATTTGTTCATCACCACCTCACATGTACACACATATCTAACTAGACACAGCAACAACAGTCTACTCTTACCCCATACATGCACTTCAAGACACCAATCAAACATTACTTTTAGAGGTCCTAAGCTCTGGAGTGAATTAAGCTCACCACCAAGATCGATGTCCTCCCATTCTGCTTTCAAAAAGCATTTGATCCGCCTGATCCCTGTACTCATCCTTCGCTAACAGATTTTATCAATCCTCCCGACTGTGGGTGGCTTGCTCTTGCTGCGTCCTTCCTGAATTTAACATGTATTTGTTGTTGTTTCGTTTGTATTGTTTTTGTTTGTTTTGAGGCTTCGTTCCCACCTTGCACAGTTTTTGTACTTGTGCTAAAAAATAAACTAAACTAATTACTCCTCTCCTCTCTACTTCTCTCCACTTCTGTCAACTTCTCCACAACTGTCCTCTCTGTCCTCCATGCCACTCCTCTTCTGTCCTCTCCACTCCTCCCCACTCCACTCCTCTCCTCTCCTCTCTGCTATGGTCCTTTGCTCACTTCATCACTCCTCTCCTCACCTCCCGTCTCCTCTCTTCTCCTCACCTCTCGTCTCCTCTCTTCATCAGTTCTCTCCTTTCCACTGTTCTTCTCTCCTCTCTTCTCCACTTCTGTCAGCTTCTCAACAACTCTCCACTCCACCATACACATTTTCAATCTACAATCCCCAAATGGCAAGTCACTGTGACACATAACATGTAGTGTTTTACATCTATGGCATAGATCCACGGTCCACTCTGATGTCCATCAGACCATAGATGACACACTTTATAGGACAGCTCCTTCATTTCATCATTCAGCAGAAATGCAGAAGAAATGTAAAAACAAAATACACAAATAAACAAGTATGGGAAAATAAACTGGATTTTTCGCCAATATTTTTATTATATACTCTTGAAATATCATATGCATAGCCTTCTGTAGTTGATTTTATGTTGTATCTGTTTATCTATTGTTGATTTTTTGTATATTTTTATTGTCTATAGTATTGTATTTGTTCTACTTGTTCTGTTTTCTACCTCTCTGTTTTATTCTGCAGTTGGAACAAGTAAATTTCTCCGGCATGGGATTGATGAAGTCTTATCTTATCTTAATGTCATATTGATTTATTTATTGAGTCATTTCTGTGTTTCATTTTGGCAGCCACTTCTTCAAATCTTTGTATTGTTTGTAATGTGCATATACATACATAGCTGTTTTTCTATTCTTTATTCTTATTTGTCTTTTATGATGTGGTGTTTTTTCAATTCATTATTTTTTCATTTTAGCAAAATGGTCAAAAGGCTAGTCAAGGTTGGTGGTGAGGGAGGGGAGAGAAGAAACGTAGAGGTTCTGTAACTCACTGTAGCAATCAATTGAAATCTCACCGCCATCGGACCAATCGAGAAGACTGATGCTACCTGTGAATCTTTATAGCAAACAGACAGCGGGAGAACATCCACTATCAGCAACAACAGTTATCATGTGGCTTGTGTAAAGTGTAAGAGTTGTGTTGCATTAAAAAAAAACACTTGACATAGTTTTGTACTTCCATAAAGTGTAAAGGAATAGTGAGAGTCAAAGCAGCAGAGGCCCAGATGTCCTGACTTTTAGTCCTCAATATGAGTCAGACTCAAAAAAAAACCCATCCTACATTTCCCATGATGCAACACAGTAGTATCTTTCCTTAATACCCTCTTCCCTGTCTTTCAAATGCCATGCCTCCAATGCGTAACATAAGATTTTGTTCTATCAGTGCCCAAGTCCAATATAACCCTGGTGACATCACTATGACATTATTAGGGTTATTTTCTCACCCTTGACGAACCTCCTCTATGAGGAGTACACACACACAAACAAAACGCTTTTATGATTTTATTTAGGGTGAAAAGTGGTCCTGATTGATGTCCTGAATTTCAGTCTGTTGTCAGCATTGTTCACATCTGCTCTTCAACCACAAGATGGCAGTATTAATCCACACTGAGACGCTCGCATGGGGCTCCAGTTCATCACTAACCCAGGTTCTGATCCAACACACTAGTTAGCCAGGTCCTGTGTTGCTAATCAGCACTGTGTGTTAATGAATACAGTGTACAGACTTCTACTGAGTAATTAGATATAGTTCAGAGCTTGTGGGCGAGGTGTGAAAAAAAGAGGAGTCAACTGAGGTGATTCCTCTGAATGACTCATATGTTGTTGTTTCTTTCATAAATGCATGAAGACACTCAGCGTTGAACTTACAGCCACGGGATATGTATGGGGAACATGCACCATAAATATTGTCACCGGCTGTGGAAGCTCTGTGAGGGACAGAAAGAGACTGAATCAACTGGTCAGGAGATCAGGTTCTGTCCTGGACTGCCGTCTGGACACCACTGAGGATGTAGGTGAGAGGAGGATGTGAGCCAAGCTGACATCTATCGTTGACAAACAGCTATGTATGTATCGGGGGGGGGGAGGGGCTCAGCAGCTCCTTCAGCAACAGACTGCTGCATCCACCCTGTAGGAAGGAGCGCTACCACAGGTCCTTCATACCAGCAGCTGTCAGAGTGTTCAGCTCCAGCGTTGCTTAATGTAGCACTGGGTCCATATTCACACTGTTTTCAACTAATGTGTGATTCATGTTTACTTCAGCCTGCAATCACATACACCAAATATCTTGTGCAATATTACTTTTTCATTCTCTTTAAGTACTCAACCAGTGCATATACACTTTTTTTTCTACTGTGACACATATATATTTATTACTGTGTAACAGAGTAAACACTGGGCTAAACTGGTCTGTACCCACCATGAGCAGTTTCAATCCATGTGCAATTCCTGTTAAAACTGTGAAATTCTCATTGAACTTTTGGCACTATATTTTTTACAGCAATGTATTTTATAGTTTCTTTTGTGGCAATATATATTTTTCTCTATATTTCTTGTAGTTCTTGTATAAAATGTATATATATATATATATATATATATATATAGTCAACTCTTATTTTGTATTTTTCTATTCTGTTGTTATTCCTGCTGCTATTGCCTGCTGCCTGTAACTCTCAGATTTCCCTGGCTGGGGATGAATATGTCATGACCCGTGCCATGCACGCCGGTTTTGTTTAGTTTTCTCATATTGATCTCTGCCGTTGCCTTATTCAGTTTGTAAGTGTTCATTGTAGTGTTTTCTTAGTTCTTGTTCGTTTCTCTGTTCAAGTCTGTGTTATCCCTAATGTCTTCATAGTCATGCCATGTTTTATGTAAGAGTTTTTGTATTGTCTTAGTCTCAACCCTTGCCCTGTCTTGTTTGTATATTGGTTAAGTTTCCCATTGTGTCTTGTCTTTGCCTGGTTTTGGTTACTTCCTGTTTTATTTTGAAGGTTCATGCTATGTGTCTTTGTGTTGCTTTACTTCCTGTGTTTTCCCTCCTGTGTGATTGTCTGATGTGTTTCACCTGTGTCTCATTAGTGTTCCTCCCTAGTGTATTTAAGTCCGTGTCTTCCCCTTTGCCCTTGTCGGGTCGTCGTTAGCTTTACCTTGTCTTGTCCCCTTGCCGTCTACCACAGCCACAGTCCTTGACCAAGCCTTAGCCCCCATAGTGAATGTTTGTCTCGGTTCATGTAAGTGTGTCTTGTTGCGTTGCCTTTGTTCATGTCCGTGTTTCTGTTCAGGTCAGAGTTGTTCCTTTGTTCGTCTGTCTGTAATTTGCCACGGTTCTAGTTAGTTTATCGTCTTGTTCTTGTCTTAGTTCATGTTCATGTTGTGTTATATGTAGTCTTCCCCGTCCTTAGTATTGTCTGCTGTTCCCTAGCTGTTTTTGAGTTGTTCATGCCATAGTTCTGTCGTGCGTGTTATTTGTTTGTAAGTTCATAACTTACTTTCTGTTTTCCTTTTCAAGTTCATAGCTTTGCCAAATAGTTTTCCTCGTTTAAGAGTGATTTTCTGTTTGATTACATTTGTTATTTAGATTCTGGTTCCTCCGTTTTCAGGAGTGTATTTTGAGTTGCTAGTTTTCATCTAGTTCTTTCAGTTGGTCAGTTCTGTTTCATAGCCCTTGTGTTTCCCTCCTTCTGGAGTGTTTTTGGTTTTCTAGTTTTGTAGCCGTAGTGTTTCAGTTTCGCCATGTTTCTTACCTTGTCATAGTCGTGCCATGTTCTATGTTAATTCCAGTTGCTAGTCTCTGTGTTTAAAGTTGTCTTGTTCTTAGTTAGTTCTTGTGCTGTCCCTGTTTCATCCATGCCTCGTTGTGTTTAGTGAGTTTGTTAATTATAGTTTCCTTAGTTGTGGATTTTCATTGTCTCAAATGTATTAATTTGAATCTAGCGTATCCCTTGGTTTGTCTGTGTTCATGTCCTGATTGAGTTTTCCTTTTATTGTATTGTCCATAGTCTTGCCTTGCTGCGTGTTAGCGAGTTTCTTGTGTTGCCTTAGTCTTGTCCACAGCTCCACTGTGTCGTGTGTACATGTGTGTTCGTTCCGGTGTTGGGTGTTAGTCTATGTTCCCCTTAGTGTCTGCACCTGGGTTCTACCCATAGTTCCCCTTATAGATTCCCCTAAGTCCCCACTTCCTGACAGAATAAAGTCTTATCTTCTCTTATCCTTGTGTGTTTTCATGTATATCATGCAGGGATGTTGACAGAGTTTCATTTTAACCAGGTCTCTGATTCTGACCACCTGACTGTAGTCACTTACTTGATGCAGGAAGTAGTTAACCCCACTCCTTGTTTTAAAATTTTAATGCAAGTGGTTGCCTGCTGGTGATTTCAGGATTCACTGTGTGCACCCTCGACTAAATGTAAGGGCTGTGATCCCAGGGCGTCCCAGTGTTGACAGTCATGCACGACTGCTCTGAGTTATGTTATGGAGACATTGAGTTTGTTCCAAAGGCTAAAATAAAGCTTGCTTTGGTGTGTTTTGCTGACAAATTTCCCACACACGCTATTAGTCTTGATTGACTCTGGGCTGAGCCAATTACAGCCGAGGGCCAAAGGTAAGAAGAGCGAAGGTACGAGGCGAGACCATAGACATATAAATGTAGATGCCTCATCAAGCGGGTTGGCGCGTTGCTGTATTACATCAGCGTGTCCGTCATATTGAATAAGGCAGACCTGCCTGTAAACTTGTGCAAGGAAATGGACCGAACTTTATAAGGTGCCTTTTTACAAAGTTATTTAAGTTAATGCGTTTTATCTACTCATTCACACGCACTAATGTATTTGGGAGACATATATGCATCAAAAACATGTAACTTTCAACGTGATGATTAGAAATGTTTACTCCTTTTATGTTTAGGCTACAGATAAGCACCAAACCAACGTATGTATTTTTCTGATGATTTTATTAGATTTACTGATACCAATGTAGGTAACACTGTTATTGTGATGATGCATATTAAAATATTTATTTTAAACATCTGTGTTTATAATAACCAGATGTGACAGGTGGGTTTTCTGAAGAAAGAGCACAAACATTTACATTTAACTATACATACATACATCCATATGGGGGGGGGGGGGGGGGGTAATGATGATGTTCAGGGTAATGATGAACATATATGCATACATATATCTGAACAAAATATAACTACTCTCTGAACAACTTAAAATTTTACTAAACAGTAAAATGGGTTCTTTTTGAAATGCTAATTCCAAAATAAAAAGAGTGGACAGAAGCCAGCTAAAGGGAGGCAGCCTACCTAAGGATGTGTTCCAGGAGTGCAACGACTTACCCACCACGCATGCTCACTGCAATTGGCAATCACTGCAAATGGTGCACCTCTGCAGACTGTGTCCCGGTGAACTTTAACACTACAAACCGTGAGGGGAACCCCTCTAACGTGCCTAGCCTCCACTATAAGCTGACTAACCCCACCGAAAAAAGGAAAAAACATTCAGGAAAACAATTAAAAATGCACCAGTTGGTCCAGGTCAACATGTATGCATGTATGAATGTGCAGGAAAAACAGATCAGTAATGAAGGCAAACACTAAAGCCAAGGTAAAACAGCAGCTGACAAGGGCCTATAATTTAAGATGGTTGCATTAATAGTAAAAAAAACATGTAACTGCCACTTCAATTATTTCCTACTTATAGTTAACATTACATGCTTTAATAAAAAAACGGTGCACAGGCTAACCCAGCTTTACAATGAGCACCACAACATTGGAGGTGAACTATGAGAGCGAGAATTCAGGTTTGCTGGAATCACATCAAATGCACCTCATGTATGGCAGTTTATAAGATAGCTTCATTTGCTAACAGGTGCAGACACCAATATGAGCAGGCGGAAGAGGGAGAGGAGAACTCAGAGTCAGAAAGGAGCCAAAATGAAACTCAGGAAGAGACAAAGAGGGAGCCAGGAGGCCGCAGCTGCCTTAAATGTCCTCTGAGGTTGGCCTGAGCACAAGGGTGTGTTTAAGAACCAACAACCTCATGAGCAGAAATAAACACTGGTTTTCCCATCACATGAACATACTGTGTCAGATATTTCATGACCAAAGAAAAGTCATAGCCACAAGGAAATCACGACCTGTACAGACACAGGTCCTCATCTCCAAACTACCAACATCTTCAGGAAATCAAAGGAGACATTCTCCACATCTGTGGGTTTTTGTTCAAGCAAATATTTGTTTTGGTGAAACAAAACTTTTAAAAAATTTCATCCAGTTCTCATATTTTGCTGAGTGGAAAGTTCAACGCTGAATTTCTTTTCATCTTTATCTAAATATGATGGAATATAGATCAGTGAAATAATGACTGTGAGCCTGCTTTTGTTACTCATTCTAATGAGTTTGTCTAATGGAAGTAACAAACCTGTTTCAGTAGAAACACTCTGAGGCCACTGCAAATACTGTGAGACTTTATGTTCAGTGACCAAAACTGCAAACCCTCTGTGACAATGAACGTGACAACACAGAAAATATGAGTCTTCATATTTAACTTAAAAACATGACAGCTGTGATGAGGCTGGACGCGTCCTGGGGACGGCTTCTATGTTCCAGATGTTTTTATTGGATAAACCTGGATTCTGTGAGAACAGCAAAGACCTGGAAGCTCAATTACAGTTAGATGCTGACTGATCTCGTCGCCACGCAGCACGATTGAAATGATTCATGTCGTGCTGCGGCTGTGGCACGTGCGTAAAATTGCGCGCGGCAAACGGCGGCGCAGATGTGGAAGCTGCTGCTGTGTGATGTTAACAAGTGTTTCATAAAGTGAAGGGACAGAAAAGTATATATAAACAGGTGTGAGCAACAGACAGAACATCAGCACTGGCGGTTCTGCAAAAATACAGATTCTATTTATTGACATGAGCGACCTTATTGATAAAAGTTATTCACTGACCTTTTTCTGTGTCACTCGCTTAAAAACAACAAACTTTAGTGGATATTGTCATTTGTAATAAATCCGAAATTGTAGCATAAAGAAAACGAGAGCACCTTCAACATGAACGGGGTTTGTGACTGTATGGTGTCCCTAAAAGTCTCAGAGTTGACGGACCGAAGATCCAGACTGAGTGAAAATACAAAATCCTCAGTCAACATTTTGGAATAAATGTGCTTGAACTGTGTTCGATGACGAAATGGTGGAGAGTCTGCAGACTTGCAGGTTGCTATGTTTTGTCTCCAGGGGCAACATTTCTGGATGATCATCATTTATCATCATTTCAAGAAAAGAGGTGCAATTAATCACATGGATTAATGAGGAGTCGAAGTGTGAGTTCAGGTCAAAGCTTGAGTGTTTGCAGACATATTCATGTGTTCATATATTCAGAAAAGCAAAAAAATGACTGAAATGCACAGAAAATCATTCAAATGACTGATAAAAATTTCATCTTTGCTCAATAAAAGAATCAAAGCCACTCATTTCTATGAGCTCCGAGCTCAGATCGATCCCATACTGGGAATTTGAACCATCAGTACTGTGAAGTCCTTGAACTCAGCAGTAATTTCATATGTTATATGGTGATATGCTGCTTTGCAGAAATCTAGTTGGAAATGTTTTTGTGAACATGCAACACTCAAACACAATGAAGTGACATGATGAGGGCCTGAAGGTGGCCCCCACCTGACTTAGAGGCCCTGTCCTGAAGAGGGCCTGTGTGTCAACATGTGGTTTTAACACCTTCTTGTTTGGAACAGGGTGGAGCTATAGACAGTGCAGACCGTTCAGACCTCCACATGTGAACCGATGTTCTGTTCAAACTCACTGTTCTGATGTGAGGGGAAAAGAGGGAGAGAACGAGAGGAAGAAGAGGAGAGATACAGACTTAATGTCTCTGGTGAAGGGTTATTTGTTTTGCTGTTGTTCAACAATTCAGAGCCAATTTGTCAGAATTTGTGCAGTTTGTGCGATTCTTTAGTTGGAAGCCCAAGAACAAGCCAAAGACATCTTCAGATCACAGATGTAGATTTTGTTTAGGTCACAGGTAAAATAAGGCAGCGCTGGGCTCAGAGTGACAGAGCTCTCGCAGGATCTCAGTCAGAAGGAGCACCGATTTCCAGGTGGGGTTCACATCTTCTTGGGCTGGGACTGCCCTGTACAGAGGTTGGATTGCATGCGACCGAGTCTAGCACCCCTGGTAAACATTTGAGCCAACTATTTGACATTTACTATGCATTAATAGAGCCACAACGTGTAGCCATAGTCAAGTGCAGAGGACATCAAAAAGAAGATGGCAGAATAGCAAAAGGAAATCAGCAGCAGATATGAAAAGGCTTTGTTTCAAAAGTTGAGTCAGTGTTTATTTTTTTAGAAACTGAAGTGGATTTCTTTGAATTGCTTTTTCTTCTCTTTCAAAATCCTCCATAAGCTTTCACCCTCCTTGGCTGAGGGACGGTGGGGCACAGCCGAGGTTTTTGACTTACCTGAGGGAGGTTTCAAAAAAGTACGTTTTTATTTGATGAGTTCCTAAACCTCAACTGAGATACAGAATACTATTTCTTATCATGAAATGAAAATAGGGTCAGGTCAGACACATCATGGGCACAGATATGGAGACAGGTGACGCTGATTTTCACCTCCTTTCTTTTCCTCTTTTGCCACACAGCTTTTCCAGTGTAAAGAATGAGCTCCTTCCAAACCACCAAAAAATCTGAGTAATCTTAATTGTAGGAGAGAAATAAATGGCCCAAATGTTGGAGCTCCTACACTGTTCACTTAGACTCGACCTTTTCTTTGAACTGTGTGGGTGTGCAGGGATTTTGCCTGATGGCACGTCCCCTGACCCAATATAGAGATTTGCCCATTTTCAACCTGTGCAGAGGTTTAATAACTAATGTTTGCCGTACATCTGTGAGTGAATATGAGCTATTTGGAAAAAAAAAAAACACACTGTGGATCTTTTTAAAAGCAGATGTTTTGACATGTCAGTGTAGGAAAAGCACACGTGGAGCTCACAACACTAACAATGGTTCACTTCCATTTAGGTGTCATAGGAAGCCACACAAGTTAGCCCGGTGAACTTAACGTAATTATGCAGCCATAAGTAATGACCCCGGTGTCTTTCCCACTGTGTTATGCCAAAATGTCTGACAAACACATCTTCATGATTGTAATGTTGCGTGACCTGTTTTTGTCTTTTGTTATTTGTCAGGGTTCAGTGTAATAAAGCCATTTATATTAGGGAAATGAAAATAGAAAATATTCTCTTTATTTACATTTTTACAATAAAGAAAATTACCTTTGCATTCATGTTGACTTAGAGTGTCTTTACTGCTAACTCCCCAACAGATAGACCTGTTTTATTTGTCTGGAGCACATCAGTAGCCCAGACCCCACTTAACCCAATTAAATCAGAGTGGACAACAAAATATCAAGTGAAAGTTTGATGACAGAAATAATTTTTGTCACTGTGATACTGAACAGTTTTGTATGTTTGTGTGGTGTGCAGTTCCAGCTGAATGAGGACAAGATGAATTTCTCTACACTCAGGAACATCCAGGGTCTTCATGCTCCACTCAAATTGCAGATGGAGTACAGGGCAGCTAGACAGGTAACTGCATTTCTTTCTAATCCAAATGCTGAGCCCTAATGACCATTTTCCTTTCACTTCTCTCCTTTTTTACTCCGTTTAAAGTTTATTATTCATTTTTAAGTCATTTTCACCTCATTGTTTAACATCCTGCTATCACATACATGCAATGTCTTGTACAATATTCCATTCTTTTATTTTCTTTAAGTCCTTAAGACCTGTGCATATATATTTTTATTCTGCTGCGACACATGTATATTTATCTACTGTGCAGTACAGCAAACACTGTATGTGTTCCTCCTCCTTCCAGATCCAGCGTCTGCCGTTCTTACAGAGTTCAAACCTGGCTCTGGATACGCTGCAAGGCAGCGACGAGGCCATCGGCTTTGAGGACATCCTGAACGGTGAGAACCGCATCCCCTCGCCTTGACAAAGTTGTTCACACAACTGTCTGAATGTGATATCTAACCACCACTCTGCGTCTGTGTCCTGTTACCATGCAGATCCAGCTCAGAGCGAAATGATGGGCGAGCCACACATGGTGGTGGAATACAAACTGGGCCTGTTGTGAAAGAAGATGCGCGCGCGCGGGCACACACACACACACACACACACACACACACACACAAAACACAAGTACACACACAGATTCATTCAGCATTCAGTACTGCTTTTGTTCTTGAATTTCTAATAAACTTCATAACCTTCCTCATGATGTGGGCTCATTTGACAAATTATTTAACTGTTGTACTTAAACTTGTGCTCATATCGTCATGTTGTGGCATCAAAGGCATATAGATGCCAGATTTGGTGATGAATATGTTCAAACGTTTTCTGGTAACAGCTATCAAAATAATATCACTATGTGGCATTATGGCACAAATGATTGATCAGGTGTGTAATGTCTTTGTACAGCTACTCATGCCACTGATGCTGCCTTATAACACTGCAGCACTGTAGCAATTGTGTTATACTTTACCAAGTTTATAGTACCGTATTTTCCGCACTATAAGGCGCACCTAAAAGCCTTTAATTTTCTCAAAAACCGACAGTGCGCCTTATAATCCGATGCGCCTTTTATATGGATCAATGTTGGTTAATTATGGCTATCGTAGTCAGGGGGCGTGGCCGAAGTAACAGCGGTATTCCACTCTCTGCGTGCCGTCATCCTTTTACTGGCGCGTGCAGTCAGCTGTCAACCTGAATAATAAAATGACTATTTCACTGAACAATGAAAAAATATGAATATATGCTCAATAATAGGCAATTAAAATATTAATCAGACATGGTTAATGTGATTTCTGCTCCTGAACCTCAGCGCACAGCGTCTGCACATCAGCGCACAGTGTCTGCACATCCGCGCTGTAATAGGGCAACCCCCCCCCCCCCCCCCATGCCATATGTTGTTAAATGACTTATTAACAACTGATTGATAATTTTGAAATATTGAGGCAGTTGATTGAGTGTCCAGCTGAGATGTATCAGCGCATGCGCAGACAACTTGGAGCGTTGCTACGGCATGGTTGCTAGGTTTTGTGTACACGCGCGTCTTTTAAAACAACTCTAATTTGAAGGTAAATAAAACTTCCAACGGTCAGAGAAACAGCGATTTCATCGAGAAGACGACTTAAAATTGATAATTTATTCATCGGCAATTTCACTGAAGACTTGCAGAAGCACTTTCTTCCTGAAAGATGTAAGATTTCTACACGTGTACATGTGTTTTCCAATATTAAACCGTAAATTCTCCGATGTAGGCCTGTTGCTAATATTAGCAGTTTCAGTCGGCTATATATGAGTCCATTTTGACGGACATTTGACAGTTTTGAGCAAGTTTGAGTTACAGGTGCTTCTGTGAGTTGTTTTATATCACCCTCCTCTATTCATATAAAACAATATTACATTTATTACTCTTTAAACTGTCAGACGAGCGTCGGTGAATCTGCTAATAAAACATTGCTAACATTTTGTTCAGCGTCATGATGAGAAACTGTTGGAAATAGACGCAGGGCCACTTTTAAAGGCTTAATATGCGCACGACAAAAAAAAACAAAAAAAAAAACCGCCTCAAATCGTCTATTATTGTGTAAGTGTGTGTGAATGATGTGCTAAACTTTGTTAAAACATCCCGTTTTATGTTGCCCTGTCTCCAACACGTTGAGCAACACTGTGAACCAATTCCTTTCTTTCTTTATTTTTTTTACTTTCTTCAGAAAAAGGGATGGCTTTAAGATAATGCATTGAGAAACAGTTTCTATTCATTGGTTTATGATCAGAAATGATGTTTTAGGAGATGCAAACTTCCCACTCTGTATGGGACCGTTATATTGACAATTTGTTGAAAGATGTCAGGTGAAAGTTTCGTGGCTCGAGTGAGATTAAGAAATTATCCTCACAAAATTTTCGGACACACAGCAGAATCAGATATGCAGTCATAAATATGACGATGTATTCTGTATATTCATACTTTATTCGCACTGGCCGTGTGCAGTAATAACACTGTGATACACTGGGCCATTATTGTATTTCGGTACTTTTAATTTAACACTGCAAGGATTCTTTGTCCCAGAAAGTCATTGTATAGTCATTGTAAAGTCATAGTAAAGCCGTTGTAAAGTCATTGTAAAGCCATTGTTAAGTCATGGTAAAGTCATGGTTAAGTATAGTTCATGTGCAATAACTTGAATGATGTATTTCTCTGCCTTTAGATGGACCAGCGCTGCACGTGGTCACTGGCTGTCAGTGCCAACCCTGACCAGCCCAGTGTGTCTCCAGCTACCTCCTCCTCTGACACTGACAGTGAGTAATGTAAAACAAAACTGTTCTTCATTCAATCCTTTTTTTCTCACTTCAGTCGCTGAAAATTATTAGGTTGTTGATGTAAACTAAACTTTCTATTTAATATTTGTGGTTGAAGCTGTTGTGATTGTGATTCATAATATTTTTTTAAATTTGAGCCAAAAAGAAATAATTGGTTTGCTCCATCTTCAGAAGGTAGCTTGCATGGAGATGAAAAATACAGTTTAAACTAAATGAATTGTTTACATCAAGTCAACGTCAAATATTTCATGTGATTGATTGCTTCAGTTTTTTTGAAGTTGAACCAATGTTTTATTTTTCTTCAGTGTACTCCACGACTTCCATGTCAGAGTCACAGAATGAACAGTGGATCCTGGTGCCAATCGATCATCCAACGAAGATCCACCTGAGAAAGGTGCGGCCCCGGAGCGAGAGCCCCCCAAAAACCCCTCAGGTACGTATACTCTTAAAAGAATACGCTCACTCAGCTTAAAAACACTGAGGTAGCAATTTGCATGGATCTTTTGAAGTAACTGTAACTGAGCCATTATTGAGTAAATCACACGAAACACTAACTCAGTTAGTTCATGACAGCTAACATGATTTGTTTTGTCCTCTGCAAGCTTTATTAAGGTGAACCAACTTCATTTTATTAAATTTGACAATTTGTTGAATGAAGACAGGAGAATATTCTGTGGTATCACTGTGATGATTTTCCCCCCACAAAGTCATTGTCATGAATTTAAGTTTACAATTCTCCCTACTCCCTTTCGCTCATTACATGTTTGAAATAAAGGAATCAATCAATCAGTCAATCAATTGTAAAGCCATTGTAAAGCCATTGTAAATTCATTGTAAAGCCATTGTTAAGTCATGGTAAAGTCATAGTAAAGCCATTGTCAAGTCATGGTAAAGTCATGGTTAAGTCATGGTAAAGTCATGGTTAAGTAAAGTTCATGTGCAATAACTTGAATGATGTATTTCTCTGCCTTTAGATGGACCAGCGCTGCATGTGGTCACTGGCTGTCAGTGCCAACCCTGACCAGCCCAGTGTGTCTCCAGCTACCTCCTCCTCTGACACTGACAGTGAGTAATGTAAAACAAAACTGTTCTTCATTCAATTCCTTTTTTCTCACTTCAATAGCTGAAATTTATTAGGTTGTTGATGTAAACTAAACCTTCTATTTAATATTTGTGGTTGAAGCTGTTGTGATTGTGATTCATTCTCAGTTAGACAAAGGGTAGGATCAGGCATCTGAACAGCATTCATTTGGCAGAAAACCCAAAGTATATTATCTTAGTACAGTAGTCAGTGTACCACGGGGCATGACAACAACAAAAAATCTCTTTGCTCCAACCTTTAACCTTTAGTTTGCATGAAGCTAAAACATTTGTGGTTGAACTGAATAAATAAAAATATATATATTTTTTTTAATTTGAGGCAAAAAGAAATAATTGGTTTGCCCCATCTTCAGAAGGTAGCTTGAATGGAGATGAAAAATACAGTTTAAACTGAATGAATTGTTTCCATCAAGTCAACGTCAAATATTTCATGTGATTGATTGCTTCAGTTTTTTTGAAGTTGAACCAATGTTTTATTTTTCTTCAGTGTGCTCCACGACTTACATGTCAGAGTCACAGAATGAACAGTGGATCCTGGTGCCAATCGATCATCCAACAAAGATCCACCTGAGAAAGGTGCCGCCCCGGAGCGAGAGCCCCCCAAAAACCCCTCAGGTACATATACTCTTAAAAGAATACGCTCACTCAGCTTAAAAACACTGAGGTAGCAATTTGCATGGATCTTTTGGAGTAACTGTAACTCAGCCATTATTGAGTAAATCACACGAAACACTAACTCAGTTAGTTCATGACAGCTAACATGATTTGTTTTGTCCTCAATTATCCAACAAAGATCCACCTCAGAAAGCGGCCGCATCGGAGCGAGAGCCCCCCAAAAACCCCTCAGGTACGTATACGATACACATATGCAACATTTCATCTGGCTTTCGTCTCCATATCTGTGCCCATATGATGTGTATGACATGACCCTATTTAATTTGAGAAGAATAGTATTCTGTATCTCAGTTAGGGTTAGGGTTAGGTTTAAGAATTCATCAAATGAAAATGTACTTTTTTGAAACCTCCCTCAGGTTAGTAAAAAACCTCGGCTGTGCCCCTCCGTCCCTCAGCCAAGGTGGGTGAGAAACATACGGAGGATTTTAAACGAGAGGAAAAAGCAGCGTGGCGGTGGGGGACTTAAGAGAGCTGCTGCACCTGACGGTAAGTCTTCAGGTAAGTGTTAAGTTAAAAGTTCTCGTTCCAGAACTTAGTTCAGTTGTTCTGTTTTTAAACATTGAAGTGTATTTTTTTGAATTGCATGAATTTCTTTGAATTGTATATATTTGTATATATTTGAGTTTTTTGAAGTGTGTGAGTGTACTTGAATTGGATTTATTTGCACTGTTTAAACTGAATTCACTTCAAATGTTTAAACAACAAATTTGGAAGTGTGTGAATGTACTTGAATTGGATTTATTTGCAATGTTTAAACTGAATTCACTTCAAATGTTTAAACAGCAAATTTGGAAGTGTGTGACTTGAATTGGATTTATTTGCACTGTTTAAACTGAATTCACTTCAAATTTTTAAACAACAAATTTGGAAGTGTGTGAATGTACTTGAATTGGATTTATTTGCAATGTTTAAACTGAATTCACTTCAAATTTTTAAACAACAAATTTGGAAGTGTGTGAATGTACTTGAATTGGATTTATTTGCACTGTTTAAACTGAATTCACTTCAAATGTTTAAACAACAAATTTGGAAGTGTGTGAATGCACTTGAATTGGATTTATTTGCACTGTTTAAACTGAATTCACTTGAATTGTTTAAACAACAAATTTGGAAGTGTGTGAATGTACTTGAATTGGATTTATTTGCAATGTTTAAACTGAATTCACTCTAATTGTTTAAACAACAAATTTGGAAGTGTGAATGTACTTGGATTGGATTTATTTGCACTGTTTAAACTGAATTCACTTCAAATGTTTAAACAACAAATTTAGAAGTGTGTGAATGAACTTGAATTGGATTTATTTGCACTGTTTAAACTGAATTCACTTGAAATGTTTAAGCAACAAATTTGGAAGTGTGTGAATTTATAAGAATTATTTGTTGGCTGCTCCTCTTCTCTCCTCTCCTCTCCTCTCCTCTCCTCTCTTTTCCTCTCCTCTGCTCCCCACTTTTCTCTTCTCCTCTCCTCTCTGAAAAATTCTTTTCTGCTCTTCATCTCCTCTCACATTCATCCTTTCCCCTCTTTATGACTCCTCTGCCCACCTCCCGTCTCCTCTCTACATCACTCCGCTCCTCTCAACTACACTCCTCTCCTTTTACCTCCTCTCTTTTCATCTCATCGCCTCTCCATTTCACTTCAGTTCTCTCCTCTCCCCTCCTCTCCCCCTCCAATCTCCACTTCACTTCTTTCCTCTCCACTTCTCTCCAATCCACCCCTCTCCTCTCCTCTCCTCTTCCCTCTGTTACTCCTTTCCTGTCTTTATCACCCTCTCCTCTCCTGCTATCTCCTCTCCAGCATACTCCTTTCCTCTCTTCTCCTCTCCCCCCTCTCATCTCCACTTCACTTCTGTCTTCTCCACTTCTCTCCTTTCCTGTCCTCTCTGATAGACTCCTTTCCTTTCATCATCACTCCTCTCCTCTCCTCTCCTCTCCTCTCCTCTCTGCTATTCTCCTTTCATCCTTTCCCCTCTTCATGACTCCTCTCCTCACCTCCCATCTCCTCTCTTTATCACTCCTCTCATCTGTACTCTATTCCTCTCCTTTTATCTCCTCTCCTCTTCTCTCTGCTGTCCTCCTTTCCCTTCTTTATGACTCCACTCCTCTCCTCTACAGTCCCTGCCACTCCTCTCCTCTACAGTCCCTGCCACTCATCTCCTCTCCAATCCACTCCTCTCTTCTTCCATCTTTACCCCTCCTTTCCTTGAACATTTTCAAGTCTGCACTTGACTCCTCTCCTCTCTTTGATTTTTCTTTTGACTCTGCTTTGTCTGGTGCCACATAGTTTAGGAAAGGAGAGAAGAGGAGTGGTGGGGGACGGAGAGGAGAGGAGAGGAGTGGCTCCACTTCTCTCCTCGCCTTTCTTCTCCATGATCATCCTTTCCCCTCTTCATGACTTCTCTCCTCACCTCCCGTCTTCTCTCTTCTACTCACCTCTCGTTTCCTCTCTTCATCACTCCTCTCCTTTCCACTGCCCTTCTCTCCTCTACTTCTGTCAGCTTCTCAACAACTCTCCGCTCCACCATACACTTTTTCTCTCCTCAACGCTCTCTTCTGTCTCCTCCACTCCCTTCAACTCCACCCCTCTCCTCTCCTCTTCACTCCACTTCTCTCCTCTCCTCTCCTGTCTTTATCACCCTCTCCTCTCCTGCTATCTGCTCTCTGGCATACTCCTTACCTCTCCTGTCCTCTCCACTCTCAACTCCTTTCAAATCCACCCCTCTCCTCTCCTCTCCGCAGTCATCCTTTCCCCTCTTCATGACTCCTCTCTTCACCTTCCGTCTCCTCTTTTCATCACTCCCCTCTTCTCAATTACACTCCTCTCCCTTTATCTCCTCTCCTTTCCTCTCATTATCACTCCTCTCCTCTCCTTTCCTCCCCTTAGGAGGAGAAAAGTGAGAGAGAGGAGAGGAGGAGAGATGAGAGGAGAGGGTTTGAGTTGAAAGGAGTGGAGAGAAGACGAGAGGTGAGGAGAAGAGGGGAGGTCCAAGGAGAGGAGAGGAGTGATGAGGAGAGGAAAGGCATATGGAAGAGAGGAGGGGAGAGGAGAGGAGAGGAGAGAAGTGGCAGAGGGAGGAGAGGAAAGGAAAGGAGAGGAGAGGAGAGGAGGGCCCAACAGATGCCATCAAAGGAAAGGTGAAAAACTTGAAAGACAGATGACTTGTTGATCACTGCATGAATGACTCCTCTCTTGTCCTCTCCTCTCCTCCTCCCGCCACTCCTCTCCTCTCCTCTCCTCTCCTCTCCTCTCCTCTCCACTTCTCTGTTCTCCTCTCCTCCTCTCCTCTCCTCTCCCCTCCTCTCCTCTCCCTTTCCTCTCCACTCCTCCTCTCCTCTCCACTTCTTTGTTTTCCTCTCCTCTTCTCTCCTCTCCTCTCCTTGGCTTTCACTCCTCTTCTCTAAGCTATGTGGCACCAGACAAAGCAGAGACAAAAGAAAAATCAAAGAGAGGAGAGGAGTCAAGTGCAGACTTGAGAATGTTCAAGGAAAGGAGGGATAAGAGGAGTGGCAGGGACTGCAGAGGAGAGGAGTGGAGTCATGAAGAGGGGAAAGGAGGAGAGGAGAGGAGAGGAGAGGACAGAGGAGGAGCAGCGAGGAGAGAAAAGGTGTATGGTGGAGCAGAGAAGAGAGGAGACAAGAGCAGTAGAAAGGAGAGGAGTGATGAAGAGAGGAGACGAGAGGTGAGGAAAAGAGGAGACAGGAGGTGAGGAGAGGAGTGATGGAGAGAGGAAATAATTATATCAGAGAGGAGAGGAGAGAACAGAAGTGAAGTGGGGACAGAAGTGAAGTGGGGATGAGAGGGGCAAGAGGAAGAGGAGAGGAGATAAAAGGAGTGATGAAGAGAGGAGACGGGAGGTGAGGACAGGAAGAGGGGAAAGGATGGTCGTGGAGAGGAGAGGAGAGGGGTGGAGCGGAGAGGAGAGGGGTGGAGTTGAAAGGAGTGGAGAGGACAGAAGAGGAGCGGTGAGGAGAGAAAAGGTGTATGGTGGAGTGGAGAGTTGTTGAGAAGCTGACAGAAGTGGAGGAGAGAGGAGAGAAGAGCAGTGGAAAGGAGAGGAGTGATGAAGAGAGGAGACGAGAGGTGAGGAGAAGAGAGGAGACGGAAGGTGAGGAGACAAGTGATAAAAAGAGCAGATGAGAGGTGAGGAGAAGAAAGGAGATGGGAGGTGAGGAGAGGAGTGATGAAGAGAGGAAAGGAGTGGAGAAGTTCACAGAAGTGGAGTGATGTGGACAGCTGAGGACAGATGTGGAAGGGAAAGGAGAGATGAGTGGAGGAGTGGAGCAGAAGAACGTGGACAGGAGAGGAGAGGAGTCATTCATGCTGTGATCAACAAGTCATCTGTCTTTCAAGTTTTTCACCTTTCCTTTGACGCCATCTGTTGGGCTCTCCTCTCCTCTCCTCTCCTCTCCTCTCCACTTCTCTGTTCACATCTCTTCTCCTCTTCTCTCCTCTCCTTGGCTTTCACTCCTCTTCTCTAAACTATGTGGCACCAGACAAAGCAGAGTCAAAAGAAAAATCAGAGAGAGGAGAGGAGTCAAGTGCAGACTTGAGAATGTTCAAGGAAAGGAGGGGTAAAGAGGGAAGAAGAGAGGAGTAGATTGGAGAGGAGATGAGTATTGAGGAGAAGAGAGGAGTGGCAGGGACTGCAGCGGAGAGGAGTGGAGTCATGAAGAGGGGGAAGGAGGAGAGGAGAGGAAAGGGAGATAAGAGGAGAGGAGGAGAGGAGAACAGAGAAGTGGAGTGAAGAGGAGAGGAGAAGAGAGGAGGAGAGGAGAACAGAGAAGTGGAGTGAAGAGGAGAGGAGAGGAGAGGAGAGGAGAGGAACGACGAGAAGGAGAAAAGGTGTATGGTGGAGTGGAGAGTTGTTGAGAAGCTGACAGAAGTGATGAAGAGAGGAGAGAAGAGCAGTGGAAAGGAGAGAAGTGATGAAGAGAGGAGACGAGAGGTGAGGAGAAGAGAGGAGACGGAAGGTGAGGAGAGAAGTGATAAAAATAGCAGATGAGAGGTGAGGAGAAGAGAGGAGATGGGAGGTGAGGAGAGAAGTGATGAAGAGAGGAAAGGAGTGGAGAAGTTCACAGAAGTGGAGTGATGTGGACAGCCGACGAAAGATGTGGAAGGGAAAGGAGAGATGTGTGGAGGAGTGGAGCAGAAGAACGTGGACAGGAGAGGAGAGGAGTCATTCATGCTGTGATCAACAAGTCATTTGTCTTTCAAGTTTTTCACCTTTCCTTTGACGCCATCTGTTGGGCCCTCCTCTCCTCTCCTCTCCTCTCCTCTCCTCTCCTCTGTTCACATCTCTTCTCCTCTTCTCTCCTCTCCTTGGCTTTCACTCCTCTTCTCTAAACTATGTGGCACCAGACAAAGCAGAGTCAAAAGAAAAATCAAAGAGAGGAGAGGAGTCAAGTGCAGACTTGAGAATGTTCAGGAAAGGAGGGGTAAAGAGGGAAGAGGAGAGGAGTGGATTGGAGAGGAGATGAGTATTGAGGAGAAGAGAGGAGTTGCAGGGACTGCAGAGGAGAGGAGTGCAGAGGAGCCGTCAAGAGAGGAGAGAAGATGAGTGACAAGGAGAGGAGTGGAGTGGTGTGAAGGTAAGCAACTATTACTGCTATCTTTTTTCAAGATGTAGCGTCTAGTCATCATTCTTTTCGTGACTGCCACATTGCATTGTGGGATATGTGTGCTGACATAGTGTCCAATGTTTGCGTACTGAAATATTTACTGGAATTAGTCTGCACCGCACATGCTGTTTACTTATTACACTTTGGGACACACTAAAAAACTCTACCTCCTTTAGCATGCTCTATTAGTATGTTAGGATGGAATTTTGCATGCAATGTTACATCTTAACTAACGGGATAACTGTCCACCATTTTACCTGGGTATCGTTGACAAAACCCACCTATAGACAGTAAGTATGATGGTCAGCTGAGCAACACATTAACAACCAAAGACACCAGGGAGGCCACTGTCCCTTTCCACACATCATTATAGAGTAGATAAGAGATTTCATTTGGCTCTAAAACTACAAACAGTAAGTCAGCTGGATAACCAATCATCACTCCTCAGGCCTAAAACAACCCAACCTACAAAGGTACTAGCCAATCAGAGGCAGACTAGGGCCCTCCTCCACAATGGGATTTGTAATTTACAATCCCCAAATGGCAAGTCACTGTGACACATAACATGTAGTGTTTTACATCTATGGCATAGATCCACGGTCCACTCTGATGTCCATCAGTCCATAGATGACACACTTTATAGGACAGCGCCATCATTTCATCATTCAGCAGAAATGCAGAAGAAATGTAAAAACAAAAT
The DNA here is from genome assembly GCF_017976325.1 of Chelmon rostratus. NCBI lineage: Eukaryota > Metazoa > Chordata > Actinopteri > Chaetodontiformes > Chaetodontidae > Chelmon > Chelmon rostratus. The sequence goes on along the minus strand of NC_055660.1, from coordinate 28,603,875 downwards.
ACACAAATAAATAAGTATGGGAAAATAAACTATTTTTATTTATATACTCTTGAAATATCATATGCATAGCCTTCTGTAGTTGATTTTATGTTGTATCTGTTTATCTATTGTTGATTTTTTGTATATTTTTATTGTCTATTGTATTGTATTTGTTCTACTGTTTTCTCTGTTTTCTACCTCTCTGTTTTATTCTGCAGTTGGAACAAGTAAATTTCTCCGGCATGGGATTGATGAAGTCTTATCTTATCTTAATGTCATATTGATTTATTTATTGAGTCATTTCTGTGTTTCATTTTGGCAGCCACTTCTTCCAATCTTTGTATTGTTTGTAATGTGCATATACATACATAGCTGTTTTTCTATTCTTTATTCTTATTTGTCTTTTATGATGGGGTGTTCTTTCAATTCATTATTTTTTCATTTTAGCAAAATGGTCAAAAGGCTAGTCAAGGTTGGTGGTGAGGGAGGGGAGAGAAGAAACGTAGAGGTTCTGTAACTCACTGTAGCAATCAATTGAAATCTCACCGCCATCGGACCAATCGAGAAGACTGATGCTACCTGTGAATCTTTATAGCAAACAGACAGCGGGAGAACATCCACTATCAGCAACAACAGTTATCATGTGGCTTGTGTAAAGTGTAAGAGTTGTGTTGCATTAAAAAAAACACTTGACATAGTTTTGTACTTCCATAAAGTGTAAAGGAATAGTGAGAGTCAAAGCAGCAGAGGCCCAGATGTCCTGACTTTTAGTCCTCAATATGAGTCAGACTCAAAAAAAAACCCATCCTACATTTCCCATGATGCAACACAGTAGTATCTTTCCTTAATACCCTCTTCCCTGTCTTTCAAATGCCATGCCTCCAATGCGTAACATAGGATTTCGTTGTATCAGTGCCCAAGTCCAATATAACCCTGGTGACGTCACTATGACATCATTAGGGTTATTTTCTCACCCTTGACGAACCTCCTCTATGAGGAGTACACACACAAACAAAACGCTTTTATGATTTTATTTAGGGTGAAAAGTGGTCCTGATTGATGTCCTGAATTTCAGTCTGTTGTCAGCATTGTTCACATCTGCTCTTCAACCACAAGATGGCAGTATTAATCCACACTGAGACGCTCGCATGGGGCTCCAGTTCATCACTAACCCAGGTTCTGATCCAACACACTAGTTAGCCAGGTCCTATGTTTCCAATCAGCACTGTGTGTTTATGAATACAGTGTACAGACTTCTACTGAGTAATTAGATATAGTTCAGAGCTTGTGGGCGAGGTGTGAAAAAAAGAGGAGTCAACTGAGGTGATTCCTCTGAATGACTCATATGTTGTTGTTTCTTTAATGAATGCATGAAGACACTCAAGTGAATAATGTGGATTTGATTCATTGTTATTAAAAACACAGTTGTAGGAGTTGCACAAGAACTTTTACCACCTGTTTGTGTTTCTCTGCAGCCACAGGACATGTATGGGGAACATGCACCATAAATATTGTCACCGGCTGTGGAAGCTCTGTGAGGGACAGAAAGAGACTGAATCAACTGGTCAGGCTGCATCCACCCTGTAAGAAGGAGCGCTACCACAGGTCCTTCATACCAACAGCTGTCAGAGTGTTCAGCTCCAGCGTTGCTTAATGTAGCACTGGGTCCATATTCACACTGTTTTCAACTAATGTGTGATTCATGTTTACTTCAGCCTGCAATCACATACACCAAATATCTTGTGCAATATTACTTTTTCATTCTCTTTACTCAACCAGTGCATATATACTTTTTTTCTACTGTGACACATATATATTTATTACTGTGTAACAGAGTAAACACTGGGCTAAACTTGTCTGTACCCACCATGTGCAGTTTCAATCCATGTGCAATTTCTGTTAAAACTGTGAAATTCTCATTGAACTTTTGGCACTATATTTTTTACAACAATGTATTTTATAGTTTTTTTTGTGGCAATATATATTTTTCCTCTATATTTCTTGTAGTTCTTGTCTAAAAAGTACATATATATATATAGTCAACTCTCATTTCGTGTTTTGTATTTTTCTATTCTGTTGTTATTCCTGCTGCTATTGCCTGCTGCCTGTAACACTCAAATTTCCCTGGTTGGGGACGAATAAAGTCTTATCTTCTCTTATCCTTGTGTGTTTTCTTGTATATCATGCAGGGATGTTGACAGCGTTTCATTTTAACCAGGTCTCTGATTCTGACCACCTGACTGTAGTCACTTACTTGATGCAGGAAGTAGTTAACCCACTCCTTGTTGTTTTGATATTTTAATGCAAGTGGTTGCCTGCTGGTGATTTCAGGATTCACTGTGTGCACCCTCGACTAAATGTAAGGGCTGTGATCCCAGGGCGTCCCAGTGATGACAGGCATGCACAACTGCTCTGAGTTATGATGATGTTATGGAGACATGTTTATTGGGAGGGGTTTAGATTGAAACTGAGTTTGTTCCAAAGGCTAAAATAAGAGTGAAGGTACGAAGGTAAGAAGAGCGAAGGTAGGAGGCAAGACCATAGACATATTAATGTACACGCCTCATCAAGCGGGTTGGCGCGTTGCTGTATTACGTCAGCGTGTCCGTCATATTGAATAAGGCAGATCTGCCTGTAAACTTGTGCAAGGAAATGGACCGAACTTTATGAAGTGCCTTTGTACAAAGTTATTTAAGTTAATGCATTTTATCTACTCATTAACACGCACTAATGTATTTGGGAGACAAATATGCATCAAAAACAACATGTAACTTTCAACGTGATGATTAGAAATGTTTACTCCTTTTATGTTTAGGCCACAGATAAGCACCAAACCAACGTATGTATTTTTCTGATGATTTTATTAGATTTACTGATACCAATGTAGGTAACACTGTTATTGTGATGATGCATATTAAAATATTTATTTTAAACATCTGTGTTTATAATAACCAGATGTGACAGGTGGGTTTTCTGAAGAAAGAGCACAAACATTTACATTTAACTATACATACATCCATCCATATGGGTGGGGGGGGGGGGTAATGATGATGTTCAGGGTAATGATGAACATATATGCATACATATATCTGAACAAAATATAACTACTCTCTGAACAACTTAAAATTTTACTAAACAGTAAAATGGGTTCTTTTTGAAATGCTAATTCCAAAATAACAAAAAGAGTGGACAGAAGCCAGCTAAAGGGAGGCAGCCTACCTAAGGATGTGTTCCAGGAGTGCAACGACTTACCCACCACGCATGCTCACTGCAATTGGCAATCACTGCAAATGGTGCACCGCTGCAGACTGTGTCCCGGTGAACTTTAACACTACAAACCGTGAGGGGAACCCCTCTAACGTGCCTAGCCTCCACTATAAGATGACTAACCCCACTGGAAAAAGGAAAAAACATTCAGGAAAACAATTAAAAATGCACCAGTTGGTCCAGGTCAACATGTGTGCATTTATGAATGTGCAGGAAAAACAGATCAGTAATGAAGGCAAACACTGAAGCCAAGGTAAAACAGCAGCTGACAAGGGCCTATAATTTAAGATGGTTGCATTAATAGTAATAAAAACATGTAACTGCCACTTCAATTATTTCCTACTTATAGTTAACATTACATGCCTTAATAAAAAAGGTGCACAGGCTAACCCAGCTTTACAATGAGCACCACAACATTGGAGGTAAACTATGAGAGCAAGAATTTAGGTTTGCTGGAATCACATCAAATGCACCTCATGTATGGAAGTTTACAAGATAGCTTCATTCGCTAGCAGGTGCAGACACCAATACGAGCAGGCGGAAGAGGGAGAGGAGAACTCAGAGTCAGAAAGGAGTCCACATGCCACCCAGGAAGAGACAAAGAGGGAGCCAGGAGCCCGCAGTTGCCTTAAATGTCCTCTGAGGTTGGCCTGAGCACAAGGGTGTATTTAAGAACCAACAACCTCATGAGCAGAAATAAACACTGGTTTTCCCATCACATGAACATACTGTGTCAGATATTTCATTTCCAGAGACAAGGGGCAACATTTCTGGATGATCATCATTTTTCATCATTTCAAGAGAAGAGGTGCAATTAATCACATGGATTCATGAGGTGTCGAAGCGTGAGTTCAGGTCAAAGCTCGAGTGTTTACAGACATAGTCATGTGTTCATATATTCAGAAAAGCAAAGAAATGACTGAAATGCACAGAAAATCATTCAAATGACTGATAATAATTTCATCTTTGCTCGATGAAAGAATCAATGCCACTCATTTCTATCAGCTCCAAGCTCAGATCGATCCCATACTGGGAATTTGAACCATCATAACTGTAAAGTCCTTGAACTCAGCAGTAATTTCATAGGTTATATGGTGATATGCTGCTTTGCAGAAATCTAATTGGAAATGTTTTTGTGAACATGCAACACTCAAACACAATGACGTCACATGATGAGGGCCTGAAGGCCGGTCCCCACACCTGGCGCTAATGCTGCTGATTACAGCCTGCCTGTGAGGCGTTCAGGGTCGGTCAGATAAAACAATACATGCAATAAAACCACAACACAATAGGCCACTACAAAAAAACAAAACAAAACATGCAATTATTCACAAAACTGACCTTAGTTAGTGCAGTGTGAAAACGGCGACAGGAATCCTATAGATTCCCGCACTTGTGTACACAAGCTTGCACTTCAGCGCCTAGGCCTCCGGGGTCATACGCCAACCAGAGCCTCCCCGTTCCCACAGATCACAGAACAGGTTCCACCACTTCTACAGTTTGACTGAACAGTTTGTCCTGATGTTCATGTGAAAATGTTGACTTGAAGCTGACTTTTGTTAATGATCAATCAGATGACTCAGTTTTGATGGACAGGTGGAAAGCACATGTCACATGATTGCTTTCTTTCAGGAGAAAATCATCTCATGTGTACTGTCACTGTCAACATGCAGTAATTAGTCACGTCCAACAATGTGGAGACAAATACTGGCAAAAAACCCTTTGAGATAAGATAAGCTAAGCTAAGATAAGATAAGATAAGATAAGATAAAGACTTAATTGATCCCAGGTCGGGGAAATAAACTTGTTAGAAGAATAAAAAGAAGAGGTAGAAAAGACAAAAAATAGACTATGAAAAAACATACAAAAGCAAATCAATTAAAGAGGTTATGTTCATTACATACAAAAGAGTAGAAAAAATGTTGCAAAGTAAAGACGTCAAGATCAATTTCACAGTGGATTTTGAATTGAACAAATATGAATAGAATACTGTGTCTTTGGGCTGTTTAACAGTAAAAAAACACACAGCACAGTAAAATTAAATAAGCAGAGTAAAAATATAATAATATCGAACATGATGAGATGAAGCTAACTAGTATCATTACAACAATGGTGGATCAGTGCAGCATGTCAGTGCACGATGTCAGACGCTCTGTTGAACCTTTCACTGTAACTCAAGAGAAAAGTCTTCCATTTTCAATTAACACAAGTAATGCACATCATGTGATCATGACCAGAGTTTAAACTGTACCAAACACGGAGTCACAGGATGATCACACTGTGAGGATGGTGCAAGTGACTACATGTACAGGTCTGACCTGCAGTGGCCATGAATAACCTTGTCTGGGTTGAACAACTACAATATCTATTCAAATGGACACAAAAGCAAAATACAATAACCCTCTAAGTTAAACGGTCAAGAGGAAAACAGCAGTCCTACATGGCCTCCTACTGTAGCTAGCTCGACATTTCTTCACCAAGCCTTGCTTCACAGCTGCATATAATTATCCCAATTAAACAAATAATATGTCAAATATAAATTTTGTGTGGGTCACAATAAGTGTCAGGTCCAGCTGGAAGAACAAAGAAAGAGACTTCAAGACATTATTTCCAAAACTAATTCACCATAGTGCTGCACAGTTCAGTATGCATTTGTTACTTCCAGGCTGAATTATTGCAATTCCTTCCAATCAGGCTGTCCAAAATCATTGCTAATTAATCTCCAGCTAATCCAGAATGCTGCGGCACTTGTTCTGATAAAAGGAGGTGACTGGCCATCTGGCAAAAGATGGAAATGAGGAGATGCGACTGGCCGTCTGGAAAGATGGAAATGACAGGACGTGATTGGCCGTCTGGAAAGATGGAAATGAGGAGATGCAATTGGCTGTCTAGAAGGATGGAAATGATGGAACAAGATTGGCCGCATATAAAGAAGGAAACGCCACTATCGAAGGAATGCATTGATGCAAGTCATACAGCTACTCCCAACAACTTGTCCATGGCTACAACAATTAGAACAACACAACGGGTAAGTTTCATTCATTCTTTATTTTTTTTGTGTATTAATCACTCATACTCCAGCAATTATTGTGAAATGTTTACACTTTGCCTTTTCTCATCAGGTTTAATGCTCGCTCTCTCATACAAGCACCCATCACCCCTCTGCCACCGCCCCCACCCCCAAGAAACAAAAGAAGACTCGTCACAGGAGGCCCTGATCCACCGACATTTGGAGAAGATATTGCCTTCAGTTGTGATGAGAACAGGTGATGGGAGAGAAATCCACATATAAAAATGGGACAAAACTGAAAATGTGAGTTAATCGTCATAGCTGTTTGACACATTGCGCAAATAGTTTCACACACTGCACACCCTGGATCAAAGCCTGTAAATCAACCATTAGTCTCTCGCAAAGACGCTTGAGGCTGAAGGTAATCATTCATCTTTTTAACCGTACAATAACAAAATCATGGCCACATCAGACTCAAGTCATCCAATTCAGCCAAAGTCAAGAGAAATAGTGATTAAACTGGTCATGACATTCATTTTAATTTCTTGTTCATTGTTCAGAAATAAAAGCCATACCTTTAATGATAAAAAGACAAGGTAAAAGCAACATAAGGGACTTACTGATCATACAAAATCTGTGTTTTCATTGTGCAGTGTTTGGGTCAACAGAGCAAGAAAACTGCTACAACACAAGAGGACATTGTGATTTTATAACAATTTACAATGTTTAAAACAACCATTTTCATCATGCCACCTGCACATGAACAATTCTGCTGCTAACAGAGAGGTGGACAAAGACCAAAACCATGTCCAACAAATCTGCTCTGAAACCTTTCAGGGTGACACACATTAAGAGCTCCAGTAGGCAGATCCAGGCTCAATGCAGATGATTTGTAGAAAATGAAAGTATTGTTTACCTCACAGAAGCGTGAGGGTACCAGGGTTTGACTTGCTCCCAAAATTCATTACATTTTTCACTCAGATAAAAGTCTACCATCAAATTCCTTTTCCAAAGAAAAGACAACGCAAATCAGCTTAACTTCTGTACAGAATAAAAAAAGACACTGTATTTAACAACACTGTCCTTGTAAACCAATAGTAACAAATGTAAAAGGGCATTATTAATACAACATAACTGTGAGATGTTCCACCAGCTGTTTTCTTTTAGCATTTCACAACTTTACCAGTCTTTCGTCGCCACTGGCCCAACTTTTTAAAAATGTGGTGCTGGCATCAAATTCTAAATGAGACCATCATATTCAGAAAACAATACAATTTATGAGTTTCAATATTTGATATGTTGTCTTTGTGCTATTTTCAATTAAATGTGTCGTTTCAGTGTTTTGCAAATCATCACATTCTGTTTCTATTCATGTTTTACACAGCATCTCAACTTTTTTGGAAGCGGGGTTGTATAAGGGATATTTATTTCAGGGCTTTTGCCTTACATTTCAATGCACAGTTATACAACGTGCAGGTGTTTCTATTTCTGTTGTATATGTAGTTCATGTAAAATGACATGGTTTTATTGTAGTTTTTCCTGAGTACAGTTTGTTTTTGGATTTACAAATAATACTGAAGCAAGTAGTCAGAAAGAGTTTTCACTGTGTTGTCAAATGAAGGAGTTTGTGTAAGTCAGTTTAGTCTTTGACCGACAAACTGGATACTTACAAATGATATTTAAACTTCCTATAATATACGTAAGTGATAATGTGTGTGTTCACCTGCAGGCCAGCAGCACGCCTCCTGCTGAAATTCAGTATACGCTCAGTCTTCCTGCAGTTCATGTATTTATTGTGTATTGTGGTTGTATAGTGTTGTCTGTGCTTTGTTGGTTACTGTGTCACAAAGAGCTAATCTGACAAGAACAGACAATATCTACAGACGTATGACCTCACAAACACTGAGCTGAGCTGGAATGAACATCATTTCAAACTTTATTTACAACAGGAACAGTGCACAACGTCCAGCTGCAGGTACGCTGCCTTAGCTCATCTTTTAGATCCGAACAGCTTAATTGAGAAGACTTCAGACGTTTAGAAATGAAATAAAAACTGCTGTGTTTCTCTTTTCAGGGGTTCATAAAGGAAAAAAAGCCAAACAAGAGCTTCTGGAGCTGGCGTTTTTAACTCGACAAGGGAAAAGACAGCAAGCCTTAAGCAAAGTGTCACATGGAGCTAATTTGATTTAGATAAAAGAGGAGATAGTGAAATATAAGTTAAGTGTAAGTCAAAGCTCTCTCAGGTAGATCCAAAATATCTAAAGAACACGGTGTTAAACCATCTGGAAATGTAAGCACCTGGACCAAACAGCTGGCAACAGTTCAGTGCAGAAAAAAAACATTCAGAGCAGATTCTTGAACTGTTGTGATGAACTCATTGTGGTCTTAATTTAGTACATGAAAAACCAATAGTGACGAGGTCAGAAATGTACATATATTACTAAATATAAATAACAAAAAGGTTCAGCACCAGTAATTAAATGACTAAAAAGTTCTTGTAGGCTGAAGCCCTTGTTTATTATCCCTGCTCATCTCATAATCCATCATATTCACTTCACAAGCAAACATATCTATAGCCAGAAGTCAGAATTTACCATGAATCCATCAACTATCTGTACCGTGCAAGACAGAAACTAATAATCATAATAATGACAACAACAGCTGTAAGCTGTTTGCATTATCCTTCTTCTCACATTTATTTCTTTCACACACACAAAAGGTGCACATATACACATGCATCCTCCCAGACACCCTGTCAAGACTTTGTTCAGCATTACAGTTGTGTTCAGTGGAGCCTCTGCACTGCTAGAGATCCAGTCAGTCACTTCAGTGTTGGGCTGAGATTCCCTGGAGCCAGAGTAGATGAGAGGCCACGTTCAGCCCTGCTCCTTCCTCTGAATCTTTAAATTAATTTTGTCCAGTGTGAAATCATCATGTCACTAACCTGTTTCCAGTTAACCTAATTAACTGTGAGATGTTCCACCAGCTGTTTTCTTTTAGCATCTTTCGTTGCCACTGAGAATATTTTCAACAAACAAGAAATTTCTCAGTTTCAACATTTGATATGTGGTGGTTGTGATATTTTCAGTTAAAGTTCTGTTTTGTATTTATGTTTTAAACAGCATCCCAACTTTTTGGAGACAGGGTTGTGATTGACCTCCTGTAGACTGAAGAGAGCACAGGATATATAGAGACAGATGGTCTGGCAGTCTATGTCTGAGTGTCTGTAAAATCTAAACTTCACAAACTCTTATAAAAAGTGAATCACTGTTAAATTTTTAATCATTGGTTTGTTTGGCTGTTTGTTCACACAGGAAGATAGGACCAATCATTAGGAGAGTGAGTTTGCAGAAGATTTCCCTGCATCCCAGAAGAATAAAGAGTTTGTGTGTTATCATGATGCATTTGAGTGTGTGAACAATGGAGACATAGCTCTCCAGAGAGAGAACATGGTGTACTGCATTTGAGTTCACTTTGAAATATGATGTAGACATCAGACTCTGTGTGTCTGAATGTGTATCCGACCTGCAGGTTGCCCACATTTGAATGTTTACCCATGTGTGTGCATTCAGGAGAGACAAAGGAGAGAGATTCATACAGAGAGGAAACAATGTGTTTGAAAAATGTTCGGGACAAAGATGTTGGATATACAAAAGGCATCTTTATTGCTTGTTTCATTCTCAAAGATTATGCACGAGCAAGACTGTAGGTTTTACATACTGCGCCACCTGCTGGACAGCGTTAGTAATTAAAGTTTTGACATTGACTGTGTATAAATTGACAACTGATTTATTTAAGACAGTGAAAGCTCATGCATAACCTTGATTTGACTCAGTTTTCAATGCCCCCCGTTCCATCTGTTCTGGAGGAAATATCACCAATGCATTATTCTTCACTTTTGGTTACCAAGAATATAGAATGTATAGAATGGAATAGAATGTATTGACCTTCCTAGCATTGAGAAGATCCTTGATTCCTTGTTTTTGCATTGTTAAGATACATGAGTAGTCCAAGAGACCCTTTTTGTGTTCGTTATTTGAGTTTGTTTCCTTTTTGCCAAGATCCTTGCGCCTTTTATTTACTTTGTTATCTAGAATTTTGAAAGTCTTTTGAGAGTTTTGGTTTGTCAAGAACCCAGCAGCTTTTGCTTGTTACTTTGTTTGCCTTGCATTTCTAGTTTTGTCTTGAAATATCCTGAGCGCTTTTTGTTAATAAACCACACCTTTGTGAAAAAACCTTCTTTTGTGTATAGTCTGCATTCTGAGTCCTGAACCCTTGCGCCTGTGGGCTGATCACTACCTGGCTCCCTAAGCATATTTCTGTCTTTGTGCATATGTAGTGGTCGAACTCTTGCGTTGTGTTAATATTATAGCCACAGACTCATTTTAGTTGATGCCTCCCCTAACGGCCTCGGGGCCGTGCTCTCGCAGCTGACTGTTGGTGATGATGTTGCTAGGCCCATTGCATTTGCCAGCAAGTCACTGAACTATGCCCAGTCTTGCTGTCCAGCTCACAGGCTGGAATTCCTTGCACTTAAGTGGGCTGTGTGCGACAAGTTGAGCCATTGGTTGAGAGGTCACCATTTCACTGTATGGACTGACAATAACCCGCTCATTTACATTCTCAGTAAACCCAAGCTGGATGCGTGTGAGCAGAGGTGGGTGTCAAAACTGGCCCCATATGACTTTGACATCAGATACATCCCTGGTGGCCGATGCCCTCAGCCATGAGCCTTTTATACGTCCCAGTCTTCTCCATCAACTAACGACAGTCCCTTATGGTGCACTTTTGGAGGAGGCAAAGGCCTTGGAGCCTGATTCTGTGCAGAACTCTTTCCTGTGACCCTTTAAGCCGCCTGCAGCATCGCCCCTCACCAGTCGCCTGCAACAGTGCAGTGGCAGTGGTATGCTTCCATCCATCTCCTCCAAAGCTGTGTCAGCTGTTCTGGACCACTCTCGGGAGGACTGTTTGCCCCCTCATGCATTCTGCCTGCCACAGCTAACTCAGTCACTTCTACCATCTGAGCTGTCAGATTTCCGCCATAGACAAACTGGCAGCGATGCAACGAGCTGATCCGTGCCTGGGTCGAGTGCTTTATTTCGTGGAATGTCAGAGATGGCCGTCCCGACGTGAGCGTCCACATGAGCCTGCAGGGGCCTTGCGGCTTCTCCGGCAATGGGAACAGCTCAAAATCAAAGCTGGTGTGCTGTATCGCGAGTCAAGAGATGCTGTGACAAAAAGAAAGACTTACGGATATGTGGTGCCAACTCACCTGAAGGATAGGGTTCTGAGAGGTATCCATGATGAGGCAGGGCATCAAGGGCAGAAGAGGACACTGTCCTTGGCGAGGCAGCGGTTCTACTGGATTGGGATGGAAAAGGATGTCAGAGATTATGTGCAGCGCTGTCACCGTTTCTTGGTCAGCAAGTCTCCTGAACCTGAGGCCAGGGCGCCACTCGAGAGTGTTCAGACATCTAGACCTCTTGAGTTGGTCTGCATTGACTTTTGGTCAGCTGAAGACTCATCCAACAAGTCTCTGGATGTACTTGTGGTGACTGACCATTTCACTAAGCTGGCTCAGGCCTGCCTCTGTCCCAACCAGTCCGCTAAGGCTGTCGCTCATCAGCTCTGGAATAACTTTCTGTGTGTATGGCTTCCCAGAGCTGGTGCATTCAGACCAAGGTGCGAACTTTGAAAGCAGCCTCACTGCTGAGATGCTCCAAGTTGCAGGGTTTGAAAAGTCTCACACAACACCCTACCATGCCATGGGCAACGGGGCAGTTGAAAGGTTCAATCACACTGTCAGAGCCCTTCCACCCAGAGCCAAGCAGAAATGGGCCCAGCTCCTGCGTTCACTCACCTTCTCTTTTGCACCCTTTCTGCTCATGTTCGGCAGGATTCCCCGGCTGCCTGTGGACATGTTGTTTCTGTCTGTGCTTGTGGATGAGCAAGTGGTTGATTATGATGTTCATGTGCAGTGTCTCCGGCGTGACTTGGCTGAGGCTATCAGGGTTGCTCAGGTTTCGACCACAAACAACAAGAGAGGCAGACTGAGCTCTACAATCGCAAGGTGAGGGGTGCACCTGTGGAAGTTGGGGATAGAGTCTTGTTGGCAAGCAAAGGAGAGAGAGGTCGGAGGAAACTGGCTGATCGCTGGGAGAGCCATTTGTACATTGTGGTCGAGAAACAGGATAATACTCACACCTTCAGACTCAGGAATTGTGCAACGAACCAGAAGAAAGTGGTCCACAGGAACCTCATCATGCCTGTGAACTTCTTACCTGTTCCTGACATTCTTGAAGAAGATGGCTCCTTTGTCAGTGTCCTGACTGATGAGGCTGAGATTGAGTCTGTGGTGGATGATGGTAGTCATCTGAGTGATCTTCCTGGATCAGGACCCGAGGACAGGACTGTCTGTTGGATCTCTCAACTCCCAGCCTCTGGAGATCAGGAGAAGTCCTTGTATGGTGTGGATGGACAGGACACTGCTGGATCTGACAAACCTGACGTGGTTGTGTCTGACTACCATGATGACAGTAGACTTGACAGTCCAGATGAGACCAGATCTGATGAACTGAACCAGTCTGACCCTGGTGGTCCTGTTGTCAATACTGGCTGTTTTGTTGACTTACCTGACTCTCAACCTGCATTCTCTACTCTTTCTGTTGACTTGCTGCCTTCTGCTGTTGGTTCTGTTACAGCATTGGAGGCAGGACGTGACCTTCCCTGTGACACTGTGCAGAGAGTACGGACAAGGTGTGGGAGGGTTGTTAGAGCGGTCGTCAGACTTATTTAAAACATGCACCAGAAGGTTCTTGCAGGTCGCTAGTGTTCATGTATTGATCTTACAGTATATGTATGGTTATTGGCTCTTGTATAGCCATGAGTTCCTTCACTTTTGAGGAGGGTTTGGTTGTTGTTTTTTTTCTCTGTGATGGTCTGACACCTGTGTGTGACTACTGATGTGAGTTTGTCTGGGTGGGAGATTTTGTGTGCTCTTTTAATGTCATGATATTCAAGTAATTTAAACATGTACATGGGCATGTTTTTCCTATGGGTGTTGGAAGGCTTTGCAACCCTTCCTCATTCTAATATACCAGGTACAGTTATTAATATGTATTGATTGTTCATAGAAAAATAGCAACAGTTGCACCTTGCCGGAATGTGTTTGTGTGTGTGTGTGTGTGTGTATGTGTGTGTGTGTGCTGCTGCGACGGGGACTGACTGTATATGTGTTTCATATACCAGGTACGGACCAATAAATGGAGTGTGTGGATGCCAACTGAAATGAGTCTGTGGCTATAATATTAACACAACGCAAGAGTACGACCGCTACACATACACACAGTTCTAGTCTGAATCCAGGCAATGTTTGATGCATCTGGCCCCTGATTTGGACTCTGTGTGTATCCCAGGATTCAAATGGAGGTTTACACCATCCCCAGACCAGCAGAGGGATTTCTCTGCAACACTGCAGTGTCGGGAAGCTTTCATTTCCAAATCATCTTCAAAGGAAGAACAAAACTTGCAGACAAAATACCCAAAGTTGCAACAGTACTATCTTACTTCCCTCAGCTTCAAACTCCTTTTCCACTTCCAACCTTTGGAATTTCTTTATTCTGCAGCCAGAAGTTCTTAGTAGCAAATCAAAGAAAAGCTTTCATTATCTTTGACTTATCGTACCACTTGTAGCACTAACACCATGGATCAAAGCTTCAGTCCTGAGCTGTTTCTACAGGACATTGACTGAACTGCTTTGATTCAAGCCTGGTAAACAAAGAATTCGACTTTCTGAACCACAGCTGTTGGTTCCTTTCCTCTGTAATGACTCAAGTTACTCTCCAGACTGTAGCTGGACTTCAGCAACCACTTTTCAACCAAGCAGTTAAAGGAAGATCACACTTTGTTCCATTGTGACAAATAGTTTTATGGAAAAGAAATGTTATGTGACAGACACAAACAAAAATGCTTTTACACAAAAGTTACATACTAAATCCTTTAAATCTTTTAAGAATACAGAAAACTGTAATACAGGAAGACACACAACAAAGTTCAATCCCAGCTGGTCCATCCCAAGGTCTCAGATGTATGAATTTTAACAGCTGAATGGGTTCATGGAGCAGATGAAGCGTAAAGCAGTGCCACACTGGATATTACGCCATCCAGCTAAAATGTGATCAAAACGAGAGAAAAATAGTCGCATTAATAATAAATTCATTTTTTCAGTTAACAAATGAGACACCAGTGTTATTTGCCTTTTTCCACAGGAAATTGAATAAATCAGCGCTTAGACCAAAAGTGTGAAAAATGTGTGGCATTGCACTTTGGTTTGTTCAGGTTACATTTTTAATTTACTACTGGTAGAAAATAAAACAGGTGGACTTACTGGTGGAGCTTAAGTAGATGCAGGGGTAGCTGGTGGTGGAGGAGAGGGTTTGCCAGTTGGTGTAATAGAAACCTTCACGGTCAATCCACATCCACTGGCCCTGAGAGACAAAGAGCATGAGTGGAAGGAAGTATTGCTCTCATAAGGTCTAGACCCCTTTGGACCTGGTCCCGGTCTTGACCTGGACTGACTGAGGTGGTATTTCTTCATAAATTCAGACCTGCAGGTTGAAGCCTCCCAGCCATGCAATGGTCTGACCGGCTGTCTGTGTGATCTGTTGGAGGAAGGTGTACTCTCTGGGGTTGGTGACGGAGGCCAGGTGGGCACCCAGGCTGTTGCAGTGCTCCTGTTGGACAGAGGAAGCACAGATGAATCTTTGTGGCTGCACAAATTAACAGTTTTGTCATTTCATGTCTTCATTTCCTTCCTCCAAATGGAATTGTCTTAACCTCTGTGTCTATCAGGCGAGAGGAAAAGCTACAACTTCAGCCTCATTGTTGACAGTGTACCAGCTTCATGGGGCTAACTGCTCACATTAACAACACAAGTGTTGCAGTAGCAGTACCTCAGCTTTGTACCAGGACAAGGGAGAGTTGACGAACTTGTAGCAGCGAATGTTGTAGCTGAACCAGCCGGCCGGACAGAAGTTAAAGCGAGCTACACAGAGACAAAAGAGAGAGAACATTGACATTGAGACAGCTGTTCAAATGAAACCAACATCTGTCTGTCATGGATCTGATACACTGTGGAGAAGAGTTAGGGTGGAGTAAAAACTGAGCAGGTCACATGGAGAACTGCTGCTGTGGTCCTTTAAGCATGTGTTTATGCTGAGACATCTGGACAGTCTACATGACATTTGTGATATTTGGAGAGACGTGTTGGTGCTGTTAATGTTGTTGCCATGATGACCTCACTCATTAAGGAACATAAAGGAGAAAATCAAACAGTGATGTGACTCTTACATTGAGGTGCTGCCTCCTCCAACACAGGTGCTGCACAGCAGAGAAACACAGTCAGCACAACGAACAGTTATCTACAGACATGAACTATAACTAATAACAGTGTGCGTATGGAGACTGTCCATTATTGTAAAATGTCTTTCATCTAAGTGAATTTGTTTGTATAGAACAACAGTGGAACAGCACTTGTTCTTGATAAAGTACAACTGATAACTCAAATGTGTATTTCAGTGTTGAGTTTACAATGAGCAGCTACACAATATATTGTGAAGAGTGACGTGTGTCCTTCCTGATTACCGTTTCTGGGAGCAGAGCCAGAATCTTGTGGCACCGATGCTTCCTCAACTTTCGTCATCATCATCTTGTCCTCCATCTCTGAAACATCAATAGCTTCATCAGACCTCTCATTAGTTAAGATATTTGACTTTACAGTGAGTCAGTGTCGCTGAGTTTGCAAAGGTCACTTTGTATGCAAAGAATCTACGACATGACAGAACTTAAAGGAACAGGGACTAAACATTGGTCTCCTCAGCAAACACAGGTCAGCAGCTCCAGCTCTAATCTGGTGGTTATCACTTCTCCAACTCTACAAAAATGGAACCACACAAGCTGTTTGTCAGCATGTGTCTGTGGGTTAAAATCCAACTCAGCTTCCTTATTCTGAAAGCATCTATCACAGATAGATGCAGGTCTGACTGTGTGTGTGTGTGTGTGTGTGTGTGTGTGTGTCTGTATTGCAGCAAAGGGCTTCAATACTGACCTGGAGCCTTTTCTTTGTCTTCAGCTGGAGCTGTAAGAAAAACACAACACTATCATTAACAGTGGAGCACTAGTTACTCTTCTGCCCCACTGTGTGTGTGTGTGTGTGTGTGTGTGTGTGTGTGTGTTGAATCTGACCTGCAAATGCAGCACAGAGGAGAACGCAGAGGACGAGGACAGTCTTCATGGTGATGAACTACAGATTGTTCTCTGTGGAGAAAAGAGAACTTCCAATACATATACAGAGAGAGAGCAGATCCATGAGCTCTACTGAAGGAAGAGTCTTACCTGTCAGGTAAATGTGAGCTGATGTTGTTCAGGTGTTAGCTGAGTGATGCAGTGATGACAGGAGGCTGCCCTGCTCTTTATATACACATACCTGAACCACACTGAGTCACGTTGTTGTGGCCATTGTTTGTCTATGACTCAGTTCAGTGTGTGTGAAGGTGATGAAACGTGCACATAAAGCGGTGAACCTGAACTCTGGTCTGTTTCCTGACAGCATGTAAACAGTTGTAGTTGTGGTATCAGATCAGGATAATGGTTGAAAAACTGACACAGGGCTGGATATGCAGGTACAATCTGTGTGTCAGCTTTGTGCTCTGTACTTGTATTTTAAAGGAAATATGAACAGTGGCGATACAATATTCAGATTTTTAACATAAAGCTAGGACTGTGAATGATGTGAATTGTGTCCTGTTCCACTGACTTCTGTAACTCAAAGTAATTCCTGTAGAAGTTAAATGTCTCCCTGAGGTCTACTGTCCACAAGTTGCATTGGACAAAAGTGCTGCTAAATGAATTCATAGCACAGATGTTTAACATGTGAAGGGCTTGTGGGTCTGTTAAAGCTGCATTCATTGATTTTTTTGGCCTCTGAGTGGCAGCACAAACAGTCTGTAAACACAACACTGAAATATCACCTTATGAACTTGAAATTGATGAGGTGTTCTTTGTAAAACCAAAACGATGAGCTAAAAGAGGCTAAAACAGAGCTTCTCAATACCAGCGACCAGTTTCACATACACATGACCTTTGAATCCATTGTTAATGTCAAAACATTGATCAGTGTTGCTCGAATCGTTTGAAGCTTTGATACAAACACAACACTTGTTAGTGGGATACATTCGTTGTTGGTTTTGGTCTTTTCATGTTGAAAATGTAGAATAAGCGTGACCTTGTGTCTAAGTACCATCCTTGAGCAAATATACTTGCTGCTTATGAAACTGGGTTCTTGTTTAGCTTTCTTACATTGCAGAGAATAAACTGAAGGTTCATGATCTGAGGATTCTTTCACATGTTGAAAATACTTCACCAACTCAAACAAAACAGGCCGTTAATGTGGAGCTTCAAGCATTGAAAAGACATTCAGCAAACATGGTGATTGATCACTTATTGAGCCGAGCTCTGCAGGATTCAAACTATTTCCTCATAGTGTTGATTCATTTCAGTCAATAGTTACACGTGCAACTGTGTCCATATCTGAAGGATCACAGTGGAGCAAAGAAAGTCTAAAGTCTGTTTATTATTCCTGTAATTTTCCAGCAGGTTAAGAAACAGAAATGCGTTGTATCACCGCCTCCATAAAGGAAGCAAGATGCCTAATTTTGAAACATCAAAATGTCATTTGATTTAAACAGAGTCAGCATTTACATTGAAACGGGACAACATCATCATCACTAGCAGGTACAGTGACAGGCTGTACATGTTTGATCACAAGACACCCGCCTTGGTTCATTACTGTTCTCACTATACATGCTGCCACTTGGTGACATCATTAGACAGCACAATGTGTGTTTCCATAGTTATGCAGATGACATACAACTGTATATCTGTGCTGAACCAAATGATGCTGCAGCTATAGACTCCATTACTAACTGTCTTTGGGTCATAAATAAATGGATGAGCGATAGATTTGTTTGAAGTAAATGAGGAAAAAAGTGAAATCCCACTAGTTGACCCTCAAAAAAAAGAGAAATGCTTAATGCTTTAATAATCTGGAAAAAAAATAATCCAGAGGATTAAATCTGAGGGTACATACACTCACCGGCCACTTTATTAGGTACACCTGTCCAACTGCTCCTCAACACAAATTTCTCATCAGCCAATCACATGGCAGCAACTCAATGCATTTAGGCATGTAGACATGGTTAAGACGATCTGCGGCAGTTCAAACCATTCATCAGAATGGGGAAGAAAGGTGATTTAAGTGACTGTGAAGTGGCATGGTTGTTGGTGCCAGACGGCTGGTCTGAGTATTTCAGAAACTGCTAATCTACTGGGATTTTCACGTACAACCATCTCTAGGGTTTACAGAGAATGTCAGGAAAAGAGAAAAAAATCTAGTGAGCGGCAGTTCTGTGGGAGAAAATGCCTGATGAGCTGATAGAAAGGCAAGAGTAATTTAAATAACCTCTCATTACAACCGAGGTATGCAGATGAGCATCTCTGAACGCAGAACACATCGAACCTTGAGGCAAATGGGCTACAGCAGCAGAAGACCACACCATGTGCCACTCCTGTCAGCTAAGAACAGGAAACTGAGGCTACAATTCGTACAGGCTCACCAAAATTGGACAATAGAAGACCTGCCTGGTCTGATGAGTCTCGATTTCTGCTGTGACATTCAGACGGTAGAGTCAGAATTTGGCATCAACAACATGAAAGCATGGATTCATCCTGCCTTGTATCAAAGGTTCAGGCTGCTGGTGGTGTTGTAATGGTGTGGGGGATATTTTCTTGGCACACTTTGGGCTCCTGAGTACCAATTGAGCATCGTTTCAATGCCACAGCCTACCTTTATACCTTTATAACCACAGTGTACCCATCCTCTGCTCTCCTACTTCCAGCAGGATAACGCACCATGTCATAAAGCTCGAATCATCTAAGATTGGTTTCTTGAACATGACAATGAGTTCACTGTACTCAAATGGCCTCCACAGGCCTCCAAACAAGAGGATTTCCTGTTTCTTCGCTTTTAGCATGTTTGGGCGCATTGGAGACGAAGTATGAAATCATGACAGAAGTCTGGTTTGCATTACATGGAAACATACTGGAAAGAGTAAAATCACATGAGTAAATTAGCAGATAAACTTTATTTACAAAGTGCCTTTCAAAGCCAAGAGTTACAAGGTGCTGTACAATTCAAAGATGGAAGAAAAAATACAAAGTTAAAACAAGAAAGTATCATAAAAACTACACAGACGGCAAACACACAAACAATAAAAACATAAAAATGACACAGAAGACAAACACACCGGACAAAGGTGAGTTTTTAACAGCTTCTTCCCCTGAAGTTCTTCATAGATGATTAAAAGAATTATAAAATCCATTCTGCATTCTGCGAGGGGTAACTGATGTAGACTGGTCAACACTGGTGGAATGAGTGACCTACGCTGTGTATGAGTTCAGATCTGGCAGCATGTAGCTACCCTGCTCATTGGGATGAATCCCGTCTCTCTTGAAGAAAAGAGCACAAAACCAGAACAGGTTCAAATAAGTGATGAAATCCTTGTTGTGAGATGTGCATGCAGACTGGAGCCAGGTGTGCTGGCTGAGGGTACTAACTCCTGCTGAACTTCATGAACTTCATGTTCATGTATTCATTGTGTATTGTGGTTGTATAGTGTTGTCTGTGCTATGTTGGTTAGCGTGCCACAAAGAGCTAATCTGACAAGAACAGACAATATCTACAGACGTATGACCTCACAAACACTGAGCTGAGCTGGAATGAACATCATTTCAAACTTTATTTACAACAGGAACAGTGCACAACGTCCAGCTGCAGGTACGCTGCCTTAGCTCATCTTTTGGATCCGAACAGCTTATTTGAGAAGACTTCAGATGTTTAGGTATGAAATAAAAACTGCTGTGTTTCTCCAAACAAGAGCTTCTGGAGCTGGCGTTTTTAACTCGACAAGGGAAAAGACAGCAACCCTTAAAGTGTCACATGGAGCTAATTTGATTTAGATAAAAGAGGAGATAGTGAAATATAAGTTAAGTGTAAGTCAAAGCTCTCTCAGGTAGATCCAAAATATCTAAAGAACACGATGTTAAACCATTTGGAAATGTAAGCACCTGGGAAAATACATCCAATGAAAAGAAAAACACACAGATGACCAACTTTTTTTGTGGGTCGCAGTTCATTTCAGGCCCAGCTGAAACATCATACAGTAAACAGGAGTGAGGGAAATACCGCCGTTGGCACCTTCCTTTTCTGGCTGCTGAAATGTTGCACCTTTTCCATGTAGTGATTTGTATATTCTGGCAGTTTGTATTTTGAAAGTCATGTTGAATTTTGTTTTGTGAAATGTCAGTGGGGCTGTTGCTCTGCCATGTAACAATTTGTGCGGTTATTAAATTGAAACCTCAGTGTGTGTGTGTGTGTGTGTGTGTGTGTGTGTGTGTGTGTGTGTGTGTGTGTGTTGGGGGGTGCAAACAGCAGCACGCTGACAGTATCTGCTCCACAGCCGGCTGGAGAGCACAGGAAGCAGATCGCAGCGTGATCCTGACATCTGTGCTCATATTTGTGCTGCTGTGATGCATGAAGTTGGTGATTTGCAGGTCGGATTGTGTGCAGGTGTCAATTGACATGTATTTTTTTTGGTCAGGCAGGTTGGCTCCCATGATGGGTCTGGTGCAGGGGTCAGCAACCTTTACCACTCAAAGAGCCATTTGGACCAGTTTCCCAGAACAGAAAACAATGGGAGCCACAAAACCCTTTTGACATGTCAAATAAAATAATGCTGCATATAACGTTTTCTTGCCTTTATACTATGTACAAACAAACGATAATGTGCTGCATTTATGAAATAACTGAACGACTGCAGAGAAAACAAAAGGACATTTCTGCGTGCAACAACAACATTTTGAAGTCGGACAAAAAGACGTTGAGTTGAAGGTACTTTCAAGTAAAATTCTCGATGTCTATTGGAGTCCTTCTTGCATTTATGAAAAAAACACCGAACTTAAATTCTCCACCGGCAGCAAGGTAAAAATACCGTCCACTCTCTGCGTGCAGTCAGCTGTCAACCTGAATAATAAAAGGACTATTTCACTGAACGATAAAAAAAATATGAATATATGCAATAATAGGCAATTAAAATATTAATCAAACGTGGTTAATGTGATTTCTGCTCCTGAACCTCAGCGCACAGCGTCTGCACATCAGCGCTGTGCGCCGTCACCTGCATCTTTACGCAGGATCAATCTGTCATCTGTCAGCGCTAAAATAAAATACTTTTTAATTAAATGCTCATTAATTATTTTCAGGAGCCGCATCAGAGGGATGAAAGATCCGCATGCGCGGGTTGCCGACCTCTGCGCTAGCCCATTATGTGATCTTCAGAGAGTAGTAATAGTTCGTTTTATTTTGTATTCTTTCAGAACCACCAGATCGCTCTCTGTAGCTTCATTCAACCTGAACAGGTAATATCTTGCATCTACACTGCACATCGCCTTTTTAACCATTTCTCAGACAGATCACCCTGAACACTAGACCCTCACTCATCTATACATGTTCATAGCAGCAGATGGACGACTGTATTTTTTTTAGTTCTGTTGATTGAACCAACACAGATCAGTGTATCATCTGTAAGGGAATTCACTATTATTTGCTTTGTTTTCACAGTTATCGGATGTGGAAATGCAAAGACAGCAGCCTGTCATTTTATGTTTTCTCATGCTGTTTGGTTCATATGTTGCCAGATGTTAAATATGTTGCATATGGCTCATGCGTTAAAGACTAATACATATAATTATAGTAATCTGTTGGCCAAGTGTCTTTTTGTATAGAGTTTATAAGATGAGTAATACAAATTATTTTTGAATTCAAATAAAATGTGAGAAATATAATTTGGTTATACATAAATTAATAACCTGGTGTCGGTGTAAACATGTTAATTCAGTTAAAAGTGAATAAATTAGCTTGGTTCAATTGCAATTTAATAGTTTGGTTCAGTAACTTCAATGTTAAAAAAATCATTTGGATCAAGGCAAAATTAAGGTTGGTTTAAATGAAGCATTATTGTTTACATCAACATAAAATAATCAGGTCATAAGAAGTCACTAAATTTAGTTTGTGTGAAGTTGAATATTTTAGATGTGATATCTGGACGTCATTTTTTTATAGTTTAAGCAGGGTTACACTACAGTGCTAAACTACAGTGGACACTAAATGTTCCTATTTTTAGGAGAACCAAAGAAATATGCAAATGTTTAAATACAACATTCAACATTGGAGTTTCCTCACCAGAATTTAGTCCCTGTGCAGTGGAGAAAGCTCTTAGTGAACTGCTTTAAGACCGCCATGAAGGAAACTGTGGGATGAATTGAAATGAACTCATTTACAAATTGCTGATGAAGACTTTAGACTTGAGTTGGAATTACCAAAAAAAAAAACTAGAAAAGGTTGGCAATGTTGGGGGGACTATTTTCAGCTGTGGATTGATACACATTTTGCACTCCAGTGAGTAATTACAGCAGCGTGGTGTATGTGGGACTGACCTGATGTAAACGAGGGAACATGTCACCCAGTGTATCAGTGACACTTTGGTCATTTTTTGTTGACAATAAAAGAATACGAATATAACCAGACCTATCCTTTGGAAACAGTTCTGGAAAAGGTCATTTTTGTGACATCTGTGTGGCTGGGTGAACATGACAAACCACTGAAACTCATCTACAAGGATTCATAACACAAAATATATCTCAGGTGTACTTGCTATGAAAACACTTGTGGCTGGCTGGTAACCTGAACAAGAGGGTGAAGATCTGACTCGTGTGGCCGTTTATGTGACTCACGTGAGCCATTATTTTTAGCGTCCAACTGCTGGAGGCCCTGAAGCATGTAGGTGAAGACTGACACTTGCTGGCACTGAAACATACCTGAATGACAGTGTAAATCCGCTAGTTGTGGGGTGTTATGTGCCGCTCATTCAGTTCTCCCTGAAGAATGCGTTTTTAAAAGCTCTCTGAGGATGGAAAACAGGGAAGAAGACACATATATACTTTACGGCAGCAGTGCTGAAATGGCATCTTCACTACTTCAAATATGCAAACCTAGATCTTCCTCCGTTCCTTCCACAAGCTCAATTAATCTGAGCTTGTGGGAGGAACAGAGCTAGCGCAAAAAAACTCTCTAAAATATACAGAATAACATCACAGTCTGACAAAACGCCTCTCATACATCAATGAAATGGGAACAAGATCTATCTGTCACTCCTGATGTCATGCCCTCCACCTCTGGCACCATCTAGTGGCAGTACCTCTCCCTCCCTTCTTTCCCTGGCAGTGTGAGCATGACTGCCACGCTGGTGGAGGGCAGGTGCAGCTCATCCTAATCACCAGATTGTTTCCAGCTGCGGCGGGGAGTGGTGTCCTCATTTGAAGCGTTCACCAGCCCGTATAAAAGACTCCAGCAGACCACGACCTGACGCCAGTCCGTAAACGACCTCCAGTCAGTGCACCCTGTCCCAGTTGGTAATTGTGACTTGTGTTCTGAAAGTTCTGCTTTGTAATCCTGTTTTTCCTTCTGCCTAGTTCTGACCCTCTCTGCTGCCTGAAGATCCCTCCTGCCACACTCATCTGCCTCTGATTGTCCTGCCTGGAAACAGCCTTCACACACCTTCATTACAAGCCAGCAGCATTCTGCAGCAGCCACACTGCCACCCCACCCAGCCCTGGACCTATTCCCTTTCATTCCCCATTCTGTCTGTCAGTAAGCTCTGATCTCTGGTTTGATTGTTTCAGTTTAGCCTGTATAGGAGCATGAGTTTATTAGCGTTGTTAATCTGTTCAGTTCTGTTTCTAGTTTTGTTTTCTAGTAGTTTTTTAGCCTATAGTCGCTAGTTAGCACAGGTAGTTTTGTTTTGTAGTTTTTGTCCGCGTCTCCCTGTTTCTGCATTTGTGTTTGTAAAATAAATTGTTCTATTGTACGCTTCTGTCCGCTGTGCCTTTGCCCACGTTTGGGCTTCTGAACCTGATCCCAGCTTCTGGAACCAAAACATCTATCTCACAAGAAAAAATGCCAACCTACAACTCACACAACATAAGATACTTGGCAGAGTTCACTTCACTGGTACTGCACACTCATTGATCAATTCTGCAAAATGATCGGAGTCACTATCTGCTTCCTGGGCTGCCACATCCCATTATCCCCTCTGCTTACAATAGACATATCAACCTGAACACTTCAAACAGTAGATTACGCCTCGTTGCCTTAACTCTTGCCGAGAAAACTATCCTCATGAGCTGGAGATCGAGGAATAACACACATATCGCACACTTACTCACCTGAGTCCATGAGTCTTGACATTTATTGATTTTTTTTTGTTGTTTTTTTTTGGCTGTCCAATCACTATTTGAACACACATCTATAGTAGCATCTACATTTTCATCCATGTCATATATTTTCATATTTTATTTGATTCTCCGATCCTCTGCCTCCCTCTGACTTTATTTTTAATGTCATTATTGGTCGTAGTAGTAGCATTGGTGGCAGCAAAAGATAGGCTTAGCATTAGTGCATATTTTTTGCTTTTATAATTATTTTTATGCAATTTAATCTCCCTTTCCCTTCCCATACTTCCCCTTATGTTTATTCTTTCATCCATTCACCCCATAGACTGACTGTTCAGAACACACACACACACACACACACAGAGCTGCACACACCACCATCAAACAACACAACACATGACAGCTGCCATCACCCCATTCTGTTATTGCCATGTGAAATTCTGTTACCTGGCCTCTTCTCATCCTCCTCTTGCTATTTTTATTTATTTTAATAAGTAAAATCAACACATCAATAGTCTTGCTAATGATTAAACATAAAGAAAAGTAAAAGAGGAGGTTTGTGCTCTCTCAAAGCTGCACTCATCAATGTTTCCATGAGCAAACAGTGGTAGCACACAAACACACCAGAATGTGTGGTTTAGGGTGTTGAGGCCAAAGTGCCTTGACAGAGTTTGGAGCAACACATTTCAGGACGGCCAGTGTCACTGAATCGTTCAGAAAGTTGAATGAAGCCGCCTCTCTCTGCCACCCTCAGCTGACTCAATGCTACAGAAATTTGGGAATTACTTACTACACCAGTGAGGAGCCACTTGGCTGTAAGATGTATTATGAATCCAAAACCAGACTCTTACCTGTTCAGAAGTTTTTTTTTCATTTAGACTACTAGATCTAGTTACTCTATTTAGAATTAAATTCAATTCATAGCCGTGTGTCCATCAACAGATGTTTGAAGCATTGCACTCGACAGAGCACAATTAAACAAAAAACAAAACGTCCTCCCAAAAACGTTTTTCCCCTCCGTAGAGGTGGTTTTTGCCTTTCTTGAAAAAGAGTTAATGCACCGAAGGGGACGTGAAAACACCTTTTCAGAGTAAATCTGAAGTACCAAACATTCATCTCAAATGACCGATGAGCCGTTTCAGCTCTGAGAGAACAAGAAGCTCTTTCCTCTGTGGGAAAGTCCTGAGGACCTCTCTCCATTTTTCTCTAGAAATGGCCAAGGGGACTGCTTTTGTTCTTCTTCTGCTCTGTTTATTCCAGCCACGTGTAGCGTAGCCTAAATAGCCATCTTCTCACGAAAGTACACTTAGTGGAGCCTTGTTTTTTCGCTCTGAAACAGTTGAACATGCATAATTCACAATCTTTTATTTTTCTTTTTGCTACATTTCTAAAGTTCAGATTTAACAATGAAATGGAAAATGATGTGTTAAATACTAAATTATTAAATTCAAGTAAAATCCCATCAGGATTGAGGAGACTTTTATTTTGAAAGGTACAGATCGTCACTTCACGCATCACATTTCCTAGTTTTCCTTCACTTCCAAGTGTTGTCCATACAGATGTACAATATGTATTTCACAAGTTTTAATTTTGAACTAAGTTCACAGTCACAAAAAAATAATTTATTTGTTTTGGTTTTTATTTAAACAACCAGGCAGCAGTTCTCCTACAGTGTTGTCTGGTGTGACATGTTGTCTACCAACCCAGTCTCACAGAAAGTTGTGAAACTGTCATGTTAAGAGACTGGGTTGTGTCCACATGTCAATGGTGGAATGTAACTAAGAACATTTACTCAAGTCCTGTGCTTGTACTTACAAATTCAAGGTATTTCTGCTTGAGAATTAAAATATTATGCAACTTTGTACTTCTATGCCGCTACATCTCAGAGGCAAATACTTTTGACTCCACTACATTTGTCTGACAGCTTAAGTTACTTGTAACTTTCAGATTACATTTTTCATACCATTCCTGTCCAGTGAAAACCATGTATCTCCAACTTTTTTGATCAACTGAAGAAATGAGTGTTCCTTTATGGGTTAAGAAAACTTTCCTAATTCATAAACTCAACTATTTAAAAACTCTTTTGGATTAGTTAGAAAATGCATCATCACAAAGCTGAAAACAGGCTGTTTTGTAAAAAGCTGACTTTTTAGACATGCGTGGTTCTCACATGACAGCTACAAACAGAGCACAATCTTCAAGAATATGATGCTTTGCTGCAGATTAAACTACCAGCAGTAATGGTATTACAGAAGGTATTTATGCCATGAGATAACCTGTAAATGCTTTATTTCTGTCTGATTGCAGATTGTCATTGCTGGTGCTTCATAATAAAATGCTCCTGAAAAATGAGTCCTGTAAATGTCCACTATTCTATACAACAACACGCAGAGCCCACTGCATCAATAAGCATGTAAAAAGACTCACTTTCATTACTCATTAATTTTTTGTATTTTAGCACATGTCAAAATAGAGAGCCCTACAATTTGAGGGGATTTACTGAGCAAAGCTAGCTTAGCCTCGGTGACAGCAGCGTGGTTCACACACTGTCTGACACTGAAGTATGAGGTGACTCACTGGCAGGTTGGCTAAGAACACACGACACGTGAACAGGACAGCTTTGGAGTCAGTGGGAGTCGCTACAAATGACGACCTACTGAATTTCAAACTGTCGTTTTTTACACTGTTCCTGAAAAAAGTAATCACATTGCAGTAACACCTCACTAAGTAATGTGTTACCTCTAATAGCTCTGTTTTTGTGTGTGTGTTGTTTAACTAACCAACAGACAGACGTGAAAGACCAAAAGTACGACCTGTAACTAACGACAGAGGTGAGGTGATGATGTCAGAGGAAATGTAACCCTTGAGGCAGCACACAGCCTCCTACAGCACTGCAGGACCTAAAATCCACTGATTCATTTCCTTCATGTAGATCCACTCACTCTCCATCTAGTGAATTAATTATGAACCTAAAAGCATCTAAAGCAAATCATCAACAAGTGATCAAAAGAGCACACAGAACATTTAGGCCTAAAAACATCCCTGTGAAGTCACAGTGTGTGTGTCATGGCGTGTGGTTGAGGGTAAAAGTTCACTCAGAAGGAGAAATTGAAATGTTTTTCTTTATTTCATTCATGTGAAATACAACTACTGTTTTGTTTAATGCTGCAGTCTTCATCAAGTAAGACGCATACATAAAATACGCCATTGCATTTATCTTCATGGTGGTTTCAAAGCACATCAGGTACATTAAGCACCACAATGACATTTGTTTTCCGAGAGGCACCTGTGTGTCTCAGCTGAAAACTCACATGAACAATAAATCACTCTGTGTGCTACATTACTGTTGTTTACAGCAAACAACTCATGTATTAGATAAACAGTATTTGAAGTCATGCACAATCCAGAAAGACCTGTTTCATGGTTACAGTAGCTTTCTGTTCACACCTGTTCGCAGGTGTACAGCTGTTCCATCAGCACTGCGGCACCTACGACGCGTTACGTTGTGGCTCATTTTCAAGGTGATGAAACCGCTGATTTCTATGGTGGCAGATTAACAGATAATAGTCAAGTAGAACTGAGCTCACGATCAGATGTTAGACTGACTTCATGAATAGTTTGATCGTGTTGAGGATATTACGGCGCAGCCAGCCAAACATGCGGCTCACTAACGTTAGTATCAGGTGATCGCCTGGATGTAGCAGCTTCTAATTTGCTCGGTATTAAACAACACAGGCTAATGAGCACGAGCACTTTGTGTCTTGAATGATTTCATCGAGTTCCTCGTGCTCAGCAAATGACACCACAAAGGATGTTTTCTTCCATGTGACTCAATGCATGAGCTGACGTCGTGAATCAATCGGCACACATTAAATGTCAATATGACGACTCTGACTATTCCATTAGTTTGAACTGGCTCTCTTGCATGAGATGCGCTTTAGTGATGATTGGATCTTCAAACGTTGAAGAAAATGTTTATGAATTTCAACCAGATTGTACAAAATATTCTTTTTCCTTGTATTTGAATGTGACCTGCTGTATTTCCACTCAGTGTCCTGAACGCACGACTAATGCATTTCTTTACTCATTCTGCACAGGGCTTCAACAGAGCCATGGAGGACTCAAGGAGACAGGTGGAGGAGGAACCCCAAGTAATGGAGGAGAGCATGAGGACAACATCAATGGCGAAGGTCCCGCAGCAGTGGACGCCTCATAAAGAGAGACAGACCTTGGTGGAGAAGCTCTCCATCACCGAAGGAGGGAACAGGAAGTTGAAGGCCGACCTCCAGGAAGCCAACAAAGAGATCGACTCTCTGCAAGACAGTCTGGTTGCTCTGCTGGACAGATTTGATGCAGCCATCAATTCCTGGACGCACGAGCGCAAAACAGCAGAGGAGGACTTGAAAAAGAGAGAGCTGCACATCGCCTCTCTGGAACAGAGCCTCCGCATTCAGAGAGAGGAATCGGAGAGGCTGAAACCCTCTTTGGATGAACTCAAAGCCTCCAGAGGATTGAGCGGCGAGGAAGAGAGGTGGCAGGCAGAGGTCAGCCAGCTGAAAAAGCTCCTGGAGGAGAAAGACAAGCAGGTCAGCAGGGAAATTAAAAAAAGACGAGCTCGCACAAACGCTCACAGCGACACCTTGGCCCTGCTGAACAAAACAGTGTCAGCTCTAAAACAGAGCCAAGCGACCTGTGTGGCTGTCGAGGGAAAGCTGCAAGAGGAGCTGGAAAAGAGAGAACAAAGCCACCAGAGAGAGCTCTCCGAGAGGGAGGAGAGCTTCAGGAAGGAGATGTTAGAGGTCGAAGAGAGCTGCAGGAAGAAGATCTCAGACAGAGAGGAGAGCTTCAGGAAGAAGCTCTCAGAGACAGAAGAGAGCTGCAGGAAGAAGATCTCAGAGACAGAAGAGAGCTGCAGGAAGGAGCTCTCAGACAGAGAGGAGAGCTTCAGGAAGAAGCTCTCAGAGACAGAAGAGAGCTGCAGGAAGAAGATCTCAGACAGAGAGGAGAGCTTCAAGAAGTCATGTGACCGTGGGTTGGAGCCAAATCCAGAACTG
This sequence comes from Chelmon rostratus, assembly GCF_017976325.1. Classification (NCBI taxonomy): domain Eukaryota; kingdom Metazoa; phylum Chordata; class Actinopteri; order Chaetodontiformes; family Chaetodontidae; genus Chelmon; species Chelmon rostratus. The sequence continues at coordinate 28,574,163 of NC_055660.1, read as the reverse complement.
GTTTTGGAGAGGAGTGGAGCCGGGTCAACACGAAGCATCCCTGACATGGCGGATTCTCCCAGCACACCACCTATGATAAACACACTGGGAAGAAGACCCACTCGACATGCGGTGACTTCCCAAAAGAACAAAATCTGGTCAATGAAAGTGACAGATCTCATAGTGGTGGCTGGTGATTCCAATCTTTCCCGAATTCCACCTTATAAATATCCTCATGTTCAGGTGGATTGCTTCCCAGGGGCTCTAATTCATCATTTAGAAACAATATTAATGAAAGTGGGAATTCATCCGTCTGTACAGAAAGTCATATTATCTGTGGGATTAAACAACTGCTTAAGAAACAATCGTATTGACACGATAAAGAAACAGTTCCAACAGCTGTTAGCCACAGCACGTCGGGCTTTTCCAAATGCACACATTTTTGTGCCTCTCATACAAGTGTCAAACACATTACCACAGGTAACACGTACACTGGTGACACAGACAAATGCTTTCCTACTTACTCATTGTAACACATTAGGCAAAATACAAGATATACATTTCCATGTGCAACGTCAGGACCCGGTGCACTGGACTCCTGTGACGGCTCAGACAGTATTCAGGTCGTGGATGTCACAATTAAACTAGCAATGGGGGACCTGAAGTCTCAACCCCCACATCCAACGTCCTGAACTTGTCTCACACATTTACTTTTACTTTTGATTTGTCTAAATAGACAAAAACCTTATGAAACCATCTCTGTTACCTGTTCCCTACCCCCCAAATTCACCCCCTAACCTTACCCCCAACATTTACCTTCTCCTTAAAAAATAAATATATAAATAAATAAATAGAATTACAATTTCATGAATAGATGAACTTTATTGATCCAATGCAGGGATCATGTCACAGCAGCAGAAGTACAAGATCAGACGCAGACAGAAGTCATTTCAAAGACCTTGTCTAAAAAACTAAGCTACTATATACTTTATAAACCTCTATATGAAGCTGAAGGATGAAAAACACTCCAATTACAATTGGAAGGTGGAATTACGAGTAATGAAACACCACATTATACCCAAAAAGTGTGTGTGAGGGAATGAAATCAGGTGGTGGTGAAAGCCTGACATACAGTTATTGCACTTGTAGCAGAAAAACCAAAATGTGCAAAGTGTGTCTTCTAATAATAGACAGGAAGCAAAAGGTTCCACATGTGACTGATTTATTTTCCTGTAGCTGTTGAGTGACAGCCTGACTGACCTAATCAACATAAGTCCAGTCAACGATCACAGTCTTCAAACTGAAACACACACACACACACACACACACACACACACACACACACACACACAAACAATGGACTAAAAGGTTTCAAATGATTTTAAGGTTCAAGTTCAGGTAGAGCTTCATCCGGTAGTAACACTTATTTTATACATGCAGTTGTTGGATTCATCACATGACCAGTATGTGCTTTTGATGATAAGTGATGTTATTATTGAATAGAACACAGAGCAGAAGAGCTCAAATTCAACATCTTTATTGTTATGTAAGACAAACTCAAATTCAATATGGCGATTCAAACCAAACACACCGGTTTACCTGGCAGGTGGGGGCTGTGGGAGGAAACCGGAGCACCCGCAGTAAACCCACGCAGACATGGAGAGAACACCAGTGTGAAGCCCTGAGCCACCATGCTGCCCTCAGAGTGAAGGTAAATCAACCTCCAAACATCTGGAACACGTCCAACAGATGTGCGTTTCTGAATCTGTGCTCACTGAAATATATGCAGGTTCACAGTCTTTCATTTACATAATGGAGGTAGCAGGGGTGCCAGTATTTCACTGTTATTTTACAATGCACCTACTGTCATTTATTTTAACAGTATAGTACTGTATTTTCAATTACAGTATATTACCATAGGAAAACAGTGGGTAGTGTGGTAATTTTGCAGCACATCTACTGTTATTTATTTTAACAGTATATGACTGTATTCTGGCCGGTACCGGTCCGTGGATCAAATGGTACCGGGCCGCACAAGAAATAATTAATTATTTCCGTTTTATTTATTATCTGAGTACAACGATCTTTTATTTTGAAAAATGACCGGCTTTCATTTATCTTTCATAATAAAATAATATAAGATCAATGAAATGGTAACCTTTCTGTACTAATAACCTGAGTAAAGTAATAAGTTTAAGTGTAAAAAAATAAAGATCAAAAGTAAAGCAATTTATGTGATCAAGTTATGTGGATCTCAGCTTATTTAAGCTTCCGAACATGGACAAGTTACGTGTCAATGCAAGGCTTCATGTTCAGATGTATTTTATTGTCTGTTTAACAGTTTATGTTATGTATGTATGTAAGTGTTGTAGAGAGAGCTCCAGAACAGTTAGGTCAGATGGTCAAGAAAGTTATTTATCAATTACTTCATGTTGGGACACACTAAATTGCCAAAAAAAGGGACTGAAAATAGCTCATTTAAATATATGCAGCATTAGAAATAAAATAACAGAGATCACAGAAATATTAATGACCGATCAGTTACATATTTTAGCAATATCAGAAACACATTTAGACTCAACTTTTGAAGATTCAGTACTGAACATACAAGGATATTATATAGTTAGAAAAGATAGAAATGCTTATGGAAGAGGAGTCGCTCTTTTTATTCAGGATCACCTGCCAATGAGAATTAGGAATGATTTAATGTTGGAAGTAGAAGCGTTATGGCTGCAAAGACATTTATCTCATTTAAAACCTTTGTTAATAGGATGCTGCTATCGACCACCGAGTGCAAACAATTCATATCTTGATATGGTGTGTGAAATGCTAGAAAATGCATGTAATTTAGGCTTTGAAACTTGGGGGACTTGAACATAGTATGGCAGGGAACGTGCCCAATGAGAAATAAGCTTCAATGTATGGCAAGTGCATGTGGACTCATACAGGTCGTAGATAAACCAACTAGAATAAAGATAAGAAGTGATGAACATCAACCTGCATTGATCACATTTCTACCAATGCAGCTGAACTATGTTCAAAGGTTATATCAGTACCCGCTGGCTGTAGTGATCATAATTTAGTGGCACTTGCTAGAAGAACTAAAATGCCAAAGCCGGGTCCGAAGGTAATTATGAATAGATCATACAAGAACTTGGATCAGATTAAATTCAGAGAGGAGGTAAGTGGGCTCTGTTGGTCAGAAGTTTTAATGGAAACCAATCCAGACTTAGTACTGATGAAGTTCAATAATATTTTTATGAAAGTGGTAGAGAAACATGCGCCAATAAAGACGTTTACAGTCAGAAGTATCAGTACACCATGGTTAGACAATGAATTAAAAGAATATATGACAGAACGAAATCAAGCTAAATTAATAGCTAATAGATGGAATTTTAAATCAGACTGGCAAGTGTACTGTAAACTGAGAAATTTTGTAACCAAATTAAATAGAAAGAAAAAGAAATAATATTATGAAAAGTGTCATGACCCGTGCCTTGCACGTCGGTTTTTGTTTAGTGTTCTCTTGTTGTTCTTTTGCCTCATTCAGTTTGTAAGTGTTCATTGTAGTGTCTTCTTTGTTCATGTTCGTTTCTCTGTTCTACTGTGTATTCCTAATGTCTTCTAGTCATGCCATGTTTTATGTGCTTGAGTCTTGTCTTAGTCCATAGTCATGCCATGTTTTATGTAAGAGTTTTTGTATTGTCTTAGTCTTAACCCTTGTCTTGTTTGTATATTGGTTAAGTTTCCCATTGTGTCTTGTCTTTGCCTGGTTTTGGTTACTTCCTGTTTTATTTTGAAGGTTCATGTTATGTGTCTTTGTGTTGCTTTACTTCCTGTGTTTTCCCTCCCGTGTGATTGTCTGATTGTTTTCACCTGTGTCTCATTAGTGTTCCTCCCTAGTGTATTTAAGTCCGTGTCTTCCCTTTGTCCTTGTCGGGTCGTTGTCTGAGAAACCTTAGTCAAAGTCATAGTCTGCGTTATTGTTATAATTCTTGCCATAGTCCCATAGTGAGTGTTTGTTGTGTGGTTTCTTTGTCATGTCCGAGTCTGGTTTCACGTAAGTGTTTCTGTGCTGTGTTGTCTTTGTTCACGTCCGTGTCGTGTTTCATGTGTATGTCTCCTTGGTTTGCCTTTGTCCTTTGTTTCAGTCCCTGTAAGTTTGTTTCTTGTCTTTGTTCATGTCCATGCTGTGTTCTCTGAGTTTTTCCTTTTCTTATAATTTGCTTAGTCAAGCTTTGTTTTGTTTTCGCTAATTATAGCCGAACTTCAGTTCTTTGTTAGTTTGTTCCTTGGTTGTGTTTTATTTAATAGTGTTATTTTCCTCCTCGTTTTCAGGAGTGAATTTTGTTTCTGCTGTTTTGTTAAGTCCAAGTTCTTAGTTTCTTCCTCCTACAGGAGCGTTTTCTGTTCATTATTCAACTCATTGATAGTTTGTTCATAGTCTTGTTTTTGCCTTCAGTTCTGTCCCGTTTTGTGTTAGCCAGTTGCTTATGTTGTCTTAGTCTTTCTCCTGCTCCTAAGTTTGCGTGATCTGTGTGTATTCATTGTTTCCCTGTGTTGCCTTTGTTGTGTGTTTAGCCCTTAGAGTTTGTGTTAATAATAGTTCCCATAGTTGTGTCTTTAGTTGTGATTAATACATTTATTAATTTAAATCTAGTGCATCCCTTGGTTTGTCTGTGTTCATGTCCTTCTGTGTCGTGAGTGGTTTTCCTTGTCTTGTCCTTGCCATGATTCATGTTATCTAGTCTTGGCTTTACCATAGTCTACGTCCCCTTTGTCTGCACCTGGGTTCAACCCTTAGTTTCCCCTCATAGATCCCCCTAAGTCCCCCCTTCCCGACAAAAAGAAGATAAAGGAGATAAAGAATGATAGTAGGAAAGTATGGAGTACACTTAACAGTCTGATGGGAAAGAGTCATCGATCTACTCCATCTTTCTTGGAGACAGAGGGACATTTTCTTACCAAACCAAGTGAGATAGCAAATTACCTAAATCATTTTATTTAAATAGATGATGTAAGAAATAACTTTCAAGACATAGACAATGAATCATCTTGTTTATTAATAAGATAAAATGTCAGGGAAAATGGCAAATTTAATTTGAAACAGTAAATATCAGTTATATAGAAAACATGTTGAGAAATTGTAAAGATAAGCCACCAGGTATTGATGGATTAGACAGTAAACTTCTTAAAATGGTGGCTGATTTGATTGCCCCGGTGATCTGTCATATCATCAAAGTTTGATAGAAATGTTATGTCCTCAAGAATGGAAAAAGGCAAAAATAACACCACTGCCAAAGAATACAAGACAGTCCTTTTCTGGACCTAATAGTCGTCCTATAAGTCTACTGCCTGTGCTCAGTAAAATAATGGAGACTGTGGTCTGTGAACAAATTAACTTATTTTTCCACAGATTACCAACATGCATATAGGGAAGGGCACTCCGCAGCGACTGCCCTAACTCAGATGGCAGATGATTGGTTAATGGATATAGAACAAAAGAAATTAGTATGAGCAGTTTTGTTGGATTTTACAGCAGCTTTTGATATTATTGATTATGAATTATTAATTAAAAAGCTGAAATGTTATAGGTTCTCACAATCAGCAATATTATGGTTGAAAAGTTATTTAACATAGAAAACAACAGGTTTATTTCAATGGTAGTTATTCTAATGAGAGGGAGGTCAGCTGTGGAGTGCCTCAAGGGAGCTGCTTGGGGCCATTATTATATACAATGATCACAAATCATTTACCACTTATATTAAATAAGGCCACTATGTCAATGTATGCAGATGATTCTACAAGTTGGTTGTCAGCACTGAAATGCTCAGAGTTAAATACATCCCTACAGCAGGAATTGCAATCTGTGGTGGAATGGATAAGAAAAAATAAGTTGGTTCTTAATGTATCCAAAACAAACAGTATTATATTTGGCACATCACATACCTTACAACAACAGCCTGAATCGAATCTTATTATAAATAATGTATCTGTAAAACAAACAGACAAACAAAAGTTTATCATCACAACGTCACTGGAAAAATATAAAAATGTGAACCCCCCCACTTTCACCTGCTTGATGAATGTGTGCCTTGGAAACACTTCACATGACCAAAAATGATGTGCAGTACACCATGTTCTCTGTCTGGAGAGGTATGTCTCCACTGTTCAAACACTCAAATGCAACACGAGAAAACATCAAGTCAAGTTCTTCGGGGACGCAGGAAGTCTTCTGCAAATGCACTCCCCGAACATTAGCCCATTCCTCCTGTATTAACAAACAGCCAAACTGATCAATACAAGCCAATGATTAAACATTTAACAGTGAGTGAATCACTGTTAAATCAGAGCAGTTTGTGAAGTTAAGATTTGAAACGTTGAAACTGAGAAATGTTGAGTGTTTCTGAAGTAAAGATGGGGAGGGGTTCACCACTTTGTGACAGACTGCGCTGACAAATTGTGCAACAATTTAAGAAACCAAACCTTTATGGCGAGTCCAAGGTGCATGAGGCCCAATAATGAAATGTAATGGACTCAAGCGCCACCTGCTGGTTGATTGCAGGAAAAATGGTCCCTGTCAGTGGTTTATCATGTTCCTGGAAGATTATTACTGGTTTAGTCGCATTTTGTGGCTGTAGATGTTTAAAGTTGTGCTAGTTTCAACTCCTTTATACACTGTTTGGTAGTTTAATCTACAGCAATGCATCATATTCTATAAGATCAACATGAGTGTTGACTCTAAAAAGTCTTCTTTTCATGAGCTCTGAAAAACAGTCCTGTTTTTGAACAGTTTATTTGGCTGGAGAAAAACAAGAAGTTTCTCAAGCCATAAAGGAACAATAGCTGGACAGGGAGGGTATGAAAAAACAAGTCTGAAAAGTAACCAGTAACTAAAGCTGTCAGATGTAGTGGAGTAGAAGCATGCAAACTGTATTTGCCTATGAGATGCAGTAAAGTTAAAGGTACACAGTTCCATTAGGAAATCCTTCGATTAAGTAGAACTAACTCAACTCTGGACTGTAGAAGTACCAGAGTAAGTGTCCTGTGTTACATTCCTCCACTGCTGTAGACACATGACTGACTAGCACCAATGATCATCACACTTTTTTTTCTATAAGTAAGAAATGATGGCAATCAACAAATAAATACAGTGTTATGTACATCATGTACGAGGTATAATTTGAAAACCTGATTCAGATATGGTCATAAATACAAATACACATTGGCATCATACTATTAATACAATGCTTCATAAAAATAATCATTCAGTCTTTGGGTGTTAAACTCATTTCTTTGAGGGCAAAAATCTCCTTTGCACTGAAAAGTTTGAAGGAAAGAAAGTCTAGTGTGAACCTTTGTGAACATCTGATTCCATTTTTCATGTGTGTCACTCTGTGCAACATGGAATAAAATGCTGTTCAGCAGCAGGAACGCCACAGATTGTGGAGGATGCATTTGTGACATTACTCTGAATGAACAGCAGCCCAACAGGGTCACTCAGAGGCACATTAAAAGCATTTCCAAGTGCAATGACAGCACCAAGAAACAGTATCATCGTGTCTGAAGCTTTGATGTTCCAGGAGAGTTCATCACTGAGCAAAGCAGCTGAGGGAAAAGTGAACATGGCTGATTAAGCCACCAAAGACATTATAAGACAAGAATGAGGCCTTCCTGTTGCCTTCTACTGACCCCTCTTTGCCCCACTGTCTTGTGATGAAGACTACACAGACCCAGATTTGATGTGTATCAATTAGTTTGAGATCATTTTGAGAAAAGAAACATTTATTTGGGAATATACATGTAAGCTCAACATCAAAAAGTGAAACTGAATCCTCCAGATACTACATGGTCTGCAAAGGCCTCATAATTTCACTCCTGTTTTCATTTAATATTTGTCTGTAATGTAATACTTTAATTTGATGCACCCCCTGGCATCTTCCAATCTCTTGTACCTGTCTTTGTTCTGTGTTCTAATAAAGTTTAAAGAGTAAAAAGTAAAAAAGGATTCATTCAAATACCCTCCTTTTCAGGTACAAGTCCTTAATAATCAGGGTCAAATGTTGACCTGCATGTTCGATGAATGTGTAATTGGGTTCATGAAAGTATTTGTAATCCAGTGTGTCCAGTTTGTAGTACAGTGTCACTGCAGACCCTCACATCCTGGACACACCCTGCTCCAGCCTCTCCCCTGTGATTGGTGCTACAGATCACTAAACGCCAAAACAACCGCTTTCTTTCTGTACTATTAAACTTATGGTACAAAAACTTTGGATTCCTGCATTTCAGGAGGTCCAGGAAGACGGATCACGCCCCCCTCCTAATGGAAGGAGAAGTGGTGGAGCGTGTGGACAACATCATGTTCCTGGGCCTCGACATCACATCTGATCTCTCCTGGTCCATGAACACTTCCTGCCTGGTGAAGAAGGCACAACAAAGGCTCTTCTTCCTCAGGAAACTGAAACGGGCTGGACTCTTCTCTCGGTTGCTCGTCAACTTCTACACGGCCACAATTGAAAGCATCCTCTGCCTTAGTGTGACAGTGTGGTATGGCAGCTGCACGGCACAGGAGAGGAAACAACTGGCACGGGTGGTTAAAACTGCACAGGGCACCGTGGGCCTCCCCCCTCTTGACCTAGACTCTATATATGAAGGCCGGGTCAGGAAGAGGGCGAGATCCATCGCCACGGACCCCAGCCATCCGGGCCACAGACTGTTTGTACCGCTTCCATCAGGAAAGCGGTACAGGAACATCCGCACCACCACCAACAGACTGAGGGACAGCTTCTTCCCCAGAGCTGTCAGAGCTATCACCCCCAGCAGCCCCTCACTGGAGTGAGAGACTGTGAGAACTGTAAACCACTGCACACCGCACTTTTCACCTCCACCTCCACCTGCACCTTCTGTGTACTTAACATTTAAGTACACACACACTTAACTAAATTATATACATTTTAGTATATTGGTACATTTCATTGCTATATTTATTGTGAATATATTTTTATTGTCTTAGTATATTTTCATTTCTGGTATATTTTTATTGCATTTACAAATATTTTTACTGCATGTTGGTTTATTTAATTCTAGTATCTTAATTTTATTTCATAATGTTTCTTATCTTTCTTATTATCTTGTTTCTAACATGGGGGTTGCAATCCAAATTTCATTGACATGTCATGCTCAATGACAATAAAGTTGAACAAGGCAGCTGCCCCACCAAAAAAGGACAATCACAGAACAAGTTTACCCCAGGTTACCAAACATGGCAGACCAAAGAAATGCAAGGTGGAAGCTTCAAGGCAGCATCACTGCTCCCACTGAGTGCAATGCCGTTCCCACTTCAGCTGAGTTAAAAAATATATTCCACAGTATCTGTGTGTTAATAAGCATGCATGCACATAGTGTGCAGGTACACGTGCGACAAACATCAATAATGCCGCATCAGTTCTGTCACTACTTTTGCGCACCACTTTCTTAAATGCGTGTTTCTTGTTAAGACTCAGAGTCCACATCGCTGTACGCAGCGCACACACTGCGCAAAATCAGCTCATCTCAACTGATGCAGATTCGATCGCTCCTTCGTCAAAGTGACATTTGTCCGGATTTTTGGCCGGTGTGGCATCGGATCAGCTGGATGATCAGCGCCTCCACCGATTTATATACCCAGCGCAGCTGATCCTCACCAGAATAACTGACTAAAATTATATGCACTCCTGTTATTAAGTCCAGTTCAATCACTTAAATAACGAGCTTGAAATGTACCCATCCCATTTTCCCATTATTGTTCCTTCTCTGTACTGTGGGGGATCACCATCCTGACTAAGAAGAAATCTGAGGCTGCTGTTCTGAGAATGAGCTGCCAACCCTTTTTCTGAATAAATCAGCAAACATCTATTTATGGAAAGCCGTGATGAAGGCAGTTTTTCTGTATTCAAACTCAATATAGCATATTTGACCAACTGTGAATTGATTTTTCTAACTTTAATACACTAAAGGTGAGGATATATTCCTCACCTCTAGAAAGTGGACGAATCTGTGGCAGCAACATGTCTTTCAGAGGGAGAGATCGTTCGGGAAAGAAGTGGAGGAGCTGAAAACTCAGCTCAACGCTGAGATCTCACTCAACCTTGAGCTTTCCACCGAGCTCCAGGCTGAGAGAGAAGACCGGCGACCTCCCCGAAAAAAAGCCTGGCGTGAAGAGAAGCCTGAGAATGAACCGCAAAGGGATCCCTCCCTAATGCACCCGCTTTCAAACCCATGAAAGATGCTCAAGGCGCTGAGGAGAAGCCACCCACCACCAGTACAACATCCACCCTGGAATCCATGAAGCCGCTGATGAGAAGCTCGCAGAGACAACACAATCCACAAACCACAGATGTGAAAGAAGAAGGAGACTTCAAATCAGAAAGGACAGGAGAGAAATAATCAATAATAAATCAATAAACAACCAAAAAAACTGAAAGGAAAATTACATCCCTGCAATATTATTTGTTTTATATTATATTATTGAATATATTTGTTTGTATATTTGTTCATGTATTTGTATGTATAAAGTAGTTGTGATAAAGCTTTCATTTATGAAGAACTCGGTTATTTGAGTTTGTGCGGATGCAGCATTACAGTTACATGAGGCAAGGACTCCATAGTAACTGAGAAGAATAAACTAATTGATTAATTAATTTTTAACAAATTTTCCCTTTCAAACGGTGCACTCAAATTGAGGAGATGTCATTATGGGTATTTTTTTAGCACTGCTGCGCCACATCAATCTGTCTCTTCTGGTAAATTTCCAATCAGTGTGCTTCAAAACTGAGCAAAATGTGGTGGTTAAAGTCAAAATCAGAAGGGCACACCACATACTGTCGCAGGGATCTCAGCAGGAAATCTTCCACATGTGTGTCATTTACATATTGTAGCTTACAGACTTTACATGTACCAGCTTGGCTTTGGCCGTACTTTGCCTCCCCAAGTTCATTTGGGAGTTATAAACCGTTCTTTACACATCAAGTCTTTTTTCAACAATGCATGCACAAGCACCACACACGTGCGCGCGCGCACACACACACACACCAATGTGTGATGTGTTGAAATAAAATTCAACAGCGTGAAACTTCGCAACTTATTTTGTAGGACAGATTACTTGGGACATTTTGTGATGGTGGTGGGCTGAATAAGCAGTATAAGTGTAAGAAAAGGGGAACTGCAAGGTAACTGCAAAACCTACAGCAAACAAGCAGGTGTAGATTCATATAGAGGGATAACACCAGAGCATGGCTTGTGGATGGGATGTCAGTGAGGGATCCCTGAATCCTACTGGTTGGTCAGGACCCCGGCATGGAGGAGATTTGTGCTACAATGTGCAACACATACAAGGAAAGAGAGAGAAAACAAGGAAAAACTATCCCCCCAAAAGACACAAACTTCAACAAATATGCAAACCACTACAAGAAAACATATAATGTATAATTGTGTTTGTAGATCGGGAGCTGGGGAGGGATCATGTCAACTCCTGGTTGGTTGAGCATGGAGAAGGCGAGGCTGACTTATTTGTGTATATAGAGGACCTTTGAACAACAAGGTGATTCAAAATGCTGCACCTACAGCATAGAGACATGGATGGAGAGTGAGTGGATCTACATGAAGGAAATGAATCAGTGGATTTTAGCCCGTCCTGCAGTGCTGTAGGAGGCCCTGTGCTGCCTCCTACAGCACTTACATCATCACCTCACCTCTGTCGTTAGTTATAGGTCGTACTTTTGGTTTTTGCAAAATCTTTCACGTCTGTCCGTTGTTTAGTTAAACAACACACACACAAACACACACAACAGAGCTATTAGAGGTAACACATTACTTAGTGAGTAATACAGTAGGTCGTCATTTGTAGCGACTCCCACTGACTCCAAAGCTGTCCTGTTAACGTGTTGTGAACCCGCGGCTCCGGAGCCGCATGCGTCATCCCTCTGATGCGGCTCCTGAAAATATTAAATGAGCATTTAATTAATTAATGAGCATTTAATTAAAATGTGTTTTATTTCAGTTCGTTCGTTTTGAAACAAACATCGCGCGCTCAGATGACAGCTTGATCCTGCGTAAAGATGCAGGTGACGGCGCACAGCGCTGTGCGCTGAGGTTCAGGAGCAGAAATCACATTAACCACGTTTGATTAATATTTTAATTGCCTATTATTTAGCAGATATTCATATTTTTTCATTGTTCAGTGAAATAGTCCTTTTATTATTCAGGTTGACAGCTGACTGCACGCGTCAGTAAAAGACTGACGGCACGCAGAGAGTGGACGGTATTTTTACCTTGCTGCCGGTGGAGAATTTAAGTTTGGTGTTTTTTCATAAATGCAAGAAGGACTCCAATAGACATTGAGAATTTTACTTGAAAGTACCTTCAACCCAACGTCTTTTTGTCCGACTTCAAAATGTTGTTGTTGCACGCAGAAATGTCCTTTTGTTTTCTCTGCAGTCGTTCAGTTATTTCATAAATGCAGCACATTATCGTTTGTTTGTACGTAGTATAAAGGCAAAAACGTTAAATGCAGCGTTATTTTATTCGACATGTCAAAAGGGTTTTGTGGCTCCCAGTGTTTTCTGTACTGTGGGAAACGGGTCCAAATGGCTCTTTGAGTGGTAAAGGTTGCCGACCCCTGGTCTGGCGTTTTACAAATATAACAGCTGTTGTAGGAGCCATGAAGGCAGGGTAAATGTTGATTATGCTCTTGATTTGTTTTGGTATTTTGTTTGTTGTGATTGGTGGCAGTGATTTGTGGAATCTGGGTCACAGGAATATGGGCGGTATCACTTAGTTGATTTAAGCACCTGTTCACCTGTGTTCACGAGGGAGGAGGTTTGAGTGGGTCGCCGTATTTTTTGTTGACCGCACCATGCACGTTAAGTCCATTGATCGCTGTTTGTTAAGTTGGGACGTTGTTTAAGTTGATTATCTTTTTTAATTAAAGCACGTTTTTCTAAGTTATTTCTGTGTCATTGGAGAAGCGCGTCAGACAATTAGACTATAGGCCCATGTCTCATCCTCGAAGCGACATCCTGAATCATTTATTCATTTGAAGGATAAATATTTTTTATAGTTTTAAAATGAATTTCTTTCCACTTTGGGGGAATAGGGAATTTTAAGTATTTTGTTTGAATGTTTGAAATTTCAGATTTGTTATAATCTCTAAAAGAAAGTGAGCTTTTACCTGGATATAAGGTGTTTTTTTTTAATTCCTTAAAATGTATTGTTGCATTTTTCGCTCACTAGGTCGAGCTCATCTATTCTCACTTTCTGTAAATTTAGAGTTGGTATGTTCAAGATATTACTTTTTATCGATTGGATAAAGACTTTTGGGATATTCTGTGAGACTTTGTTATAGATCTCGATGGAGCAGCTCATGCTATTTTGGCATTAAAATCCTTTAGTTCAAGTATATTTCCATTCCCATCCATTAAATGCATCACAGACCATATTCGTTTCGACGTCCATTCTTCCATAAACATAGATCTTCCCCAACTTAATATCACCCTATTGTTCCACAATGGCACATTATGGGGCTAAAGTTATGCTTGAACAACATTTTCCAATTTAACAGAACCTGTTGGTGAAATTTAGAAAGTTTTATGGGCAGTTTGGATATTTCAAAGGCACATACTAAAAAGGAACTCAATACCTCCAACATTGTTGAAGAGAAGGCATTGTTGAAGAGAAGGCAGTGAAAACCAAATATCATCATCATTCCTTAAGAAGGATCGGAGCCATTTGATCTTTAATATTCCATTCATAATTTCAAAATCAATTGCTTTTATACCACCATCCTCATAGTCCTTTGTCAAGTCTCTATTTCTGATATAATGGTGTTTATTTTTCCGTATGAAATTGAAATTAGTTCTATTGATTTCTTTTATAATTCTTGGCGGGAGAGCTGGGGAATATGCTGGATAGATTCATCTGGATAAAGACTCAATCTTGGTTAACATCGTCCTAACAAACAATGTTAAATCCCTTTGCAGCCAATTGTTTCAAGTTTCTTTGCATTTGTCAATAGTATTTTGAATATTCTTTTCACTATCCTCTGCATCTTTAGTTATCCAAATTCCTAGACATTTGATCTCATTTTTGACAGGTATACCATACAGGAAAGAATCAGAACAGCTACTCATAAGTTCACATTGTCCAGGTTCAGGTGTAGACCAGAGGCTTGAGAGAAAAGTTTAATTATATCCAAGACCAGTGGAATTTCTTCATTTTTTAGAAAGATTGTTGTATCGTCTGCGATCTGATTTATAATTAATCTGTGATTGTATATGTCTAATCCTAATGTTTGAATTTATAACAGTTACAGCTAGTAATTCAGTGGCTCCAATGAATAAAAGAGGTGAAATGCTGCAGCCCTGTCTGATGCCTCTTTTGACCCTAAACCTGGAACATGTGCCTCCTGAGAGGGAAACACAGCTATTAATGTTGGTGTGTAACATGGCAATCATGTCAAGAAATGTGTTACCAAACACAAAGTGTTTAAATGTATTAATAATGAAATCGTGTTCGATAGAGTCGAGCGCTTTATGGAGGTCCAGAAACAACATGGAACCATCATTTTTTTTTTAATGAACTTTTTATTTAGATTCTCTCAGTTAAACATTGAACAGAGTCTGAGACAAGGTCAGTGATATAAAAAGGTGCAAATGGTGGTGCAAATGAATATCAAATATACATTACACATTGTAATAATGAAAATAAGCAAACAGACAGACAAAAATAAATAAGTAGCTAAATAGATAAATGAATGAATAAATGATCAGATTTTAACATGTCAGGGTCCATTTCCATTACTTAAAGAACAGCCTCAACAACCCAAATAGTTCACATTATTAGATATTTTGAAACCATCATCTTTAATGAGGTAATTATAATCAATAAGATCCAGAACCAGGCAGATATTGAAGACGTTGGTAGTTTGGAGATGAGGACCTGTGTCTGTACAGGTCGTGATTTCCTTGTGGCTATGACTTTTGTTTGGCAATGAAATACCTGACACAGTATGTTCATGTGATGGGAAAACCAGTGTTTTTTTTCTGCTCATGAGGTTGTTGGTTCTTAAATACACCCTGGTGCTCAGGCCAACCTCAGAGGACATTTAAGGCAACTGCGGGCTCCTGGCTCCCTCTTTGTCTCTTCCTGGGTGGCATGTGGACTCCTTTCTGACTCTGAGTTCTCCTCTCCCTCTTCCGCCTGCTCGTATTGGTGTCTGCACCTGCTAGCGAATGAAGCTATCTTGTAAACTGCCATACATGAGGTGCATTTGATGTGATTCCAGCAAACCTGAATTCTCGCTCTCATAGTTCACCTCCAATGTTGTGGTGCTCATTGTAAAGCTGGGTTAGCCTGTGCACCTTTTTTATTAAGGCATGTAATGTTCACTGTAAGTAGGATATAATTGAAGTGGCAGTTACATGTTTTTATTACTATTAATGCAACCATCTTAAATTATAGGCCCTTGTCAGCTGCTGTTTTACCTTGGCTTTAGTGTTTGCCTTCATTACTGATCTGTTTTTCCTGCACATTCATACATGCATACATGTTGACCTGGACCAACTGGTGCGTTTTTAATTGCTTTCCTGAATGTTTTTTCCTTTTTTCGGTGGGGTTAGTCAGCTTATAGTGGAGGCTAGGCACGTTAGAGGGGTTCCCCTCACGGTTTGTAGTGTTAAAGTTCACCGGGACACAGTCTGCAGCGGTGCACCATTTGCAGTGATTGCCAATTGCAGTGAGCATGCGTGGTGGGTAAGTCGTTGCACTCCTGGAACACATCCTTAGGTAGGCTGCCTCCCTTTAGCTGGCTTCTGTCCACTCTTTTTGTTATTTTGGAATTCGCATTTCAAAAAGAACCCATTTTACTGTTTAGTAAAATTTTAAGTTGTTCAGAGAGTAGTTATATTTTGTTCAGATATATGTATGCATATATGTTCATCATTGCCCCCCCCCCCCCCCCCCATATGGATGGATGTATGTATAGTTAAATGTAAATGTTTGTGCTCTTTCTTCAGAAAACCCACCTGTCACATCTGGTTATTATAAACACAGATGTTTAAAATAAATATTTTAATATGCATCATCACAATAACAGTGTTACCTACATTGGTATCAGTAAATCTAATAAAATCATCAGAAAAATACATACGTTGGTTTGGTGCTTATCTGTGGCCTAAACATAAAAGGAGTAAACATTTCTAATCATCACGTTGAAAGTTACATGTTGTTTTTGATGCATATTTGTCTCCCAAATACATTTGTGCGTGTTAATGAGTAGATAAAACGCATTAACTTAAATAACTTTGTAAAAAGGCACTTTATAAAGATTGGTCCATTTCCTTGCACAAGTTTACAGGCAGGTCTGCCTTATTCAATATGACGGACACGCTGCCGTATTGCAGCAACGGGCCAACCCGCTTGATGAGGCGTCTACATTAATATGTCTATGGTCTCGCCTCGTACCTTCGCTCTTCTTACCTTTGGCCCTCGGCTGTAATTGGCCCAGCCCAGAGTCAATCATGACTAATAGCGTGTGTGGGAAATCTGTCAGCAAAACACACCAAAGCAAGCTTTATTTTAGCCTTTGGAACAAACTCAGTTTCAATCTAAACCCCTCCCAATTAACATGTCTCCATAACATCATCATAACTCAGAGCAGTTGTGCATGCCTGTCATCACTGGGACGCCCTGGGATCACAGCCCTTACATTTAGTCGAGGGTGCACACAGTGAATCCTGAAATCACCAGCAGGCAACCACTTGCATTAAAATATCAAAACAACAAGGAGTGGGTTAACTACTTCCTGCATCAAGTAAGTGACTACAGTCAGGTGGTCAGAACCAGAGACCTGGTTAAAATGAAACGCTGTCAACATCCCTGCATGATATACATGAAAACACACAAGGATAAGAGAAGATAAGACTTTATTCCTCCCCAGCGTGCCAAAAGTTCAATGAGAATTTCACAGTTTTAACAGAAATTGCACATGGATTGAAACTGCTCATGGTGGGTACAGACAAGTTTAGCCCAGTGTTTACTCTGTTACACAGTAATAAATATATATGTGTCACAGTAGAAAAAAAGTATATATGCACTGGTTGAGTAAAGAGAATGAAAAAGTAATATTGCACAAGATATTTGGTGTATGTGATTGCAGGCTGAAGTAAACATGAATCACACATTAGTTGAAAACAGTTTGAATATGGACCCAGTGCTACATTAAGCAACGCTGGAGCTGAACACTCTGACAGCTGTTGGTATGAAGGACCTGTGGTAGCGCTCCTTCTTACAGGGTGGATGCAGCAGTCTGTTGCTGAAGGAATGACTCATATGACCCCCCCCCCCCCCCCCCCCCCCCAGGGGGGTGGGAGGGATTGTCAACGATAGATGTCAGCTTGGCTCACATCCTCCTCTCACCTACATCCTCAGTGGTGTCCAGAGGGCAGTCCAGGACAGAACCTGATCTCCTGACCAGTTGATTCAGTCTCTTTCTGTCCCTCACAGAGCTTCCACAGCCGGTGACAATATTTATGGTGCATGTTCCCCATACATGTCCTGTGGCTGCAGAGAAACACAAACAGGTGGTAAAAGTTCTTGTGCAACTCCTACAACTGTGTTTTTAATAACAATGAATCTAATCCACATTATTCACTTGAGTGTCTTCATGCATTCATTAAAGAAACAACAACATATGAGTCATTCAGAGGAATCACCTCAGTTGACTCTTCTTTTTTTCACACCTCACCCACAAGCTCTGAACTATATCTAATTACTCAGTAGAAGTCTGTACACTGTATTCATTAACACACAATGCTGATAAGAAACACAGGACCTGGTTAACTAGTGTGTTGGATCAGAACCTGGGTTAGTGATGAACTGGAGCCCCATGCGAGCGTCTCAGTGTGGATTAATACTGCCATCTTGTGGTTGAAGAGCAGATGTGAACAATGCTGACAACAGACTGAAATTCAGGACATCAATCAGGACCACTTTTCACCCTAAATAAAATCATAAAAGCGTTTTGTTTGTGTGTGTGTACTCCTCATAGAGGAGGTTCGTCAAGGGTGAGAAAATAACCCTAATGATGTCATAGTGACGTCACCAGGGTTATATTGGACTTGGGCACTGATACAACGAAATCCTATGTTACGCATTGGAGGCATGGCATTTGAAAGACAGGGAAGAGGGTATTAAGGAAAGATACTACTGTGTTGCATCATGGGAAATGTAGGATGGGTTTTTTTTTGAGTCTGACTCATATTGAGGACTAAAAGTCAGGACATCTGGGCCTCTGCTGCTTTGACTCTCACTATTCCTTTACACTTTATGGAAGTACAAAACTATGTCAAGTGTTTTTTTTAATGCAACACAACTCTTACACTTTACACAAGCCACATGATAACTGTTGTTGCTGATAGTGGATGTTCTCCCGCTGTCTGTTTGCTATAAAGATTCACAGGTAGCATCAGTCTTCTCGATTGGTCCGATGGCGGTGAGATTTCAATTGATTGCTACAGTGAGTTACAGAACCTCTACGTTTCTTCTCTCCCCTCCCTCACCACCAACCTTGACTAGCCTTTTTAAACATTTTGCTAAAATGAAAAAATAATGAATTGAAAGAACACCCCATCATAAAAGACAAATAAGAATAAAGAATAGAAAAACAGCTATGTATGTATATGCACATTACAAACAATACAAAGATTGGAAGAAGTGGCTGCCAAAATGAAACACAGAAATGACTCAATAAATAAATCAATATGACATTAAGATAAGATAAGACTTCATCAATCCCATGCCGGAGAAATTTACTTGTTCCAACTGCAGAATAAAACAGAGAGGTAGAAAACAGAACAAGTAGAACAAATACAATACTATAGACAATAAAAATATACAAAAAATCAACAATAGATAAACAGATACAACATAAAATCAACTACAGAAGGCTATGCATATGATATTTCAAGAGTATATAAATAAAAATAGTTTATTTTCCCATACTTATTTATTTGTGTATTTTGTTTTTACATTTCTTCTGCATTTCTGCTGAATGATGAAATGATGGCGCTGTCCTATAAAGTGTGTCATCTATGGACTGATGGACATCAGAGTGGACCGTGGATCTATGCCATAGATGTAAAACACTACATGTTATGTGTCACAGTGACTTGCCATTTGGGGATTGTAAATTACAAATCCCATTGTGGAGGAGGGCCCTAGTCTGCCTCTGATTGGCTAGTACCTTTGTAGGTTGGGTTGTTTTAGGCCTGAGGAGTGATGATTGGTTATCCAGCTGACTAACTGTTTGTAGTTTTAGAGCCAAATGAAATCTCTTATCTACTCTATAATGATGTGTGGAAAGGGACAGCGGCCTCCCTGGTGTCTTTGGTTGTTAATGTGTTGCTCAGCTGACCATCATACTTACTGTCTATAGGTGGGTTTTGTCAACAATACCCAGGTAAGATGGTGGACAGCTATCCCGTTAGTTATGATGTAACATTGTATTTAGGGCCCGTCCAAAATTCCATCCTAACATACTAATAGAGCATGCTAAAGGAGGTAGAGTTTTTTAGTGTGTCCCAAAGTGTAATAAGTAAACAGCATGTGCGGTGCAGACTAATTCCAGTAAATATTTCAGTACGCAAACACTGGACACTATGCCTGCACACATATCCCACAATGCAATGTGGCACTCACGAAAAGAATGAGGACTAGACTCTACATCTTGAAAAAAGATAGCAGTAATAGTTGCTTACCTTCACACCACTCCACTCCTCTCCTTGTCACTCATCTTCTCTCCTCTCTTGACAGCTCCTCTGCACTCCCTGACACTCCTCTCTTCTTTCCTCTCTACCCCTCCTTTCCTTGAACATTCTCAAGTCTGCACTTGACTCCTCTCCTCTCTTTGATTTTTCTCCTCTCCTCTCCTGTCCAAGCTCTTCTGCTCCACTCCTCCACACATCTCTCCTTTCCCTTCCACATCTGTCGTCGGCTGTCCACATCACTCCACTTCTGTGAACTTCTGCACTGCTTTCCTCTCTTCATTACTCCTCTCCTCACCTTCCGTCTCCTCTCTTCTCCTCACCTCTCGTCTCCTCACTTCATCACTTCTCTCCTTTCCACTGCTCTTCTCTCCTCTCTTCTCCACTTCTGTCAGCTTCTCAATAACTCTCCACTCCACCATACACCTTTTCTCTCCTCGCCGCTCCTCTTCTGTCCTCTCCTCTCCTCTCCTTTCCACTTCTCTCTTCTCCTCTCCTCCTCTCCTCTCCTCTCCCCTCCTCTCCCTTTCCTCTCCTCTCCTCTCCTCCTTTCCCCTCTTCATGACTCCACTCCTCTCCTCTGCGGTCCCTGCCACTCCTCTCTTCTCCTCAATACTCATCTCCTCTCCAATCTACTCCTCTCTTCTTCCCTCTTTACCCCTCTTTTCCTTGAACATTCTCAAGTCTGCACTTGACTCCTCTCCTCTCTTTGATTTTTCTTTTGACTCTGCTTTGTCTGGTGCCACATAGTTTAGAGAAGAGGAGTGAAAGTCAAGGAGAGGAGAGGAGAGGAGACGAGAGGAGTGGAGAGGAGAGGAGAGGAGAGGAGAGGAGAGGAGAGGAGGGCCCAACAGATGGCATCAAAGGAAAAGTGAAAAACTTGACAGACAGATGACTTGTTGATCACAGCATGAAT